>NW_025786645.1:0-16052 GCF_021130785.1 Homalodisca vitripennis
GTTTTAAAAGGTTGCCAAGCCAGCCACGAGTGGGTTGATATAATATTTCAAAATCTCATTATATTGACTGGAAAATGGGATAATCTTAAACAATTAGTGCTCTTGGATTGTGTGTCATCTTGAAATTGTGCGTTTCATCTTGGATTGTGTGCATCGGCTACTGTAGAAACTAGAGCTTTACCGCTTTAAGAAGGGCAGGGTGGAGCACTGTTCAGTCCCATTTTACTGTGTGTCGGTAAATAGTGCAAGCGAAGAAATCGCCGGAGGTTTAATACTGAGACTTACTTTGATAATGAGAAAAAACGTTTATGTTCTTTCTCTGTTGGTCAGTAGACTGGCCCTGACAAATTGAGTTTCGAGTGCAGATTATTTTCAAGATGCTGAAAGGTCACTCTGTGTAGAGGTACGTCTTGCTGCACTCCCTCCAGTGTAGATGACGTCTTTCGACTTCGTGCTGAAATATATGAATGGAACCAGGATTAGTGAGGCATCTTGCCTGTAAGTAGAAGGTTGGATCTCTAGTCACAATATACTCCAACCTGTTGCAATAGAGCTCTAATAATAAAAATTAATAATAATAATTTCTTTATTGCATGAAACAATTACAGTGTTGCATGACATGCGCCCACGTAGCTATAAAGTACATAATTACATCAGATAAATGATGTTCGTCAAGATAAACACATACAACGTGATACAATTCTTGTATGTATCAGAACCAGGGTTTCGTCGGTTGTTGCTAGTTTCAAAAGTTTTCATCCCAGCGGCCTACCATGAACTCATCAGTCGAGTAAAATGTTTTTGTTTCATTGATTTGTTTGATGCCCTGAGGGAGCCTATTGATTATTCCGACTCCAACTTGTGATAGCAAGTGTCCCGAAATCTGCCGTTCCGTGCTGTTGGGCTCGAAAATTATCCCTATCTGTAGTCCTGTATTGGTGGACATCCCTGTCCCGTACCAAACTCATATTAAGGTCGGTAGTACTGGGCCACCTCGAGAATATAGAGACAGGTCAAGGTAAGCAATCCAAGCTCTCTAAAGGCATATTCACACGACTGTCTGGGGTTTAATTTTGAAAGGAATTCTTACGGCTTTCTTTTGAGATCTTAAAACTCTTTTAAATTTGTTTTCGGAACAGTTTACCCACAATCTCAAGCCATAGGCTATGTCAAATGTAGACTATATCATACCGAAATAGGCCATGTTTAATACATCCACCGAACTAAATGTTACAAGATTGCGCATAATACATAAATTCCTAAAGCAACCTTAGAGCAAATGTCATCGTCTCATGTCAGCCCCCTATCAAGGTACATTCCAAGGAACTAAATGGAGTCTGCTTCTTCCAGAAGTAAATTATCCACCATCACCGCGGGTCGAAGTTCATGCTCTTGTTCTTGCTGAAGGCAAACATGTATGACATTTAAATTTTGAAAACTGTTTGTTTTTAAATTTTATTCTGGAGAAATATTCGAATTGCATGAATTCAATTCAATGAATGGCTCCGAATTCAAGTTCGTTTTTTTGATTTTCATCTAGTGATGAGAGTCATATCGTCAGCATATTGAATCATTTTTCTATTCTGGATTGATGAGTTAATCTGTTGACGTAAAGTAGAAAAAGGACTGGCCCTAATATTGAACCATGTTGGAATATAAAAGTAATGGTCTACATTATTTAACAGCTGTTACTGTAGCAGGCTCAACCAGGATTAGAGCATGGCAAAAACAATATATTAATAAAGAAAATCATGTTATGTAAATTAGGACTCATTTCTGCAGTATTAGTATGATCAACCACCAGTAATTATCATTGTAATAAAAAAACCAAAATAAAATATTTTGTTGTAACAAACAACAATATTGCTCTTAAATTTATGTAGTAAAACATATTGGTTGAAATATATCTTCCATTTTATCTTCCGTGAAAAGTTGTAAAAACGGGTGAGTTAAGCTTCCCCTGTTATTTTAGATGGATCGCTTCCTTTTCCAAGAGGATAACATTGTTTATGTTCAATGGCGACTTTATTGTTTGCTTTAAATTTTCCTTGCTGTACTGAGTCATTAATGATTATCATCTCAATTTTATTCTAGAAAACATGTTCTTCTCTTAATATTTATAAAAAAAATACAATATTTTTTCGTGTTGTTTTAGGAGTAATGTAAGTTGTACACATGAGAATAAGTCTACAAAATGTTGTTGATAAATAATCACGTAATAATATAAATAGAGTTTATGCACCTAACTCAAACGAGACATTAGTGCAAATAGGTATTATGAAAGGGAATCAAAGTCCCCTTTGTTTCAACATTTCATGTTTAAAGTGTAAGCTCTTTTAGTGGAGAATAACTTTACGTTTTAAATCTATACGCAGATAAAACTAACTCTTTACACAATGTTTTGAATGGAAAAAAACATATTTAACAAGAAAGTACTATGAAGGCATTTCACAATTTTGCTGCTCTAAATAAACATTTTTTACTGTTCTGGTGTAAACGGCAGCGTCGATCTGGGGCAAATATTTGCATTTCAGCCGAGTGGTTACCATAAATTTGTGTCGCCTCGTTGACATGACGCTGTTTCGTCGCTGAATTATTTGATTTCTGTCACAATCAAATAACTGGAACCCGCGCATTCAACATAAAAAACCATCAATCAACCAAAACCACAATTTTAAATTTCATGGTAACTACACAACTACATACGCAACTACATAACTTCACAAATTTGGTCAGGACAATTATTTATACCGTCAAATTTTCTATATTGAAATAATATTCAACATTTAAAAGTCTAACTACATTTTACTTATAGCCAGCACTTTTGAATACTTAAAATACAAATTTGTGCTACATCAGGACCAGTATTATATTTTTACCGGTTTCATTTCTCTTAGTTCAGAAATTGAAACTATCCCCAAAATAAAAAAAATTTGAGTATTTTAGAAAAGTCAACCTTTTTCTAATACAGCACGGTAACAACAGTTTTTTCTTACACATGTTGGTCCATAAGCTGATTGGTTTCTTTTTCCCTATAAAATTAATTTTTAAAAATCTGGCACATATGATTATTAGTGTGGTATTTTCAAGCCTTGTTATTTTTGTTGTAGTAAAGGTTTATTTACATATACTTGACAGTTAATGTTATTTTTATGTAATAACAATTACACAAAACATTAAGTCTTAATTTCATTTTCCTTATAAATAAAAACGTTCATTACAAGTAGCGAAACGTTATAGCGAAACTGTCTTTTGAAAAATTCGATTTTGCCCCGAAACCAACATTTTTTTGCTGCGAGTGAACTAGTATTTAAACGACACAATGTTTTGTATAACTCTTGGTCGCAATTGAAAGTTTGGTAACTAATTAAATAGTGGATAGTAACTGGAATGATTATGTCTATATTTTTCAAAAATTATCCCCAAATTTTATATATATATATATATATATATATATATATTTATATATATATATATATATATATATAAACTTGGACAATCATTTCCATGGATATGCATAGCGGACTATTTTCTGTGTTTTACGGCATATAACCTATCAAAAGTTTTATTAATTTTTATCATGTATTTTTGTTAAGTTTTTATATTTTTGTTATTAATGTCAACAGATACGATTAGTTAAATTTTAATTACTGAACAACGACCACACGGTTTTTTATTTCTTCACTTAGATATACATGAACATTTTTGGCTGAGTGAGGTGTAATTTAAAGAAAAGAAATGTGTAATTTCATTAGTGTATGCCTATTTTAGATGTATTTATAATTAATTAGGTTTTCCTTATGTGGGTCAAATACTAAAGAAACCGATACGATTACATGTTAGTGTGTGGGTACGTGATTCCCGATGCGTGCACATTCTGTTTTGATATCTCCAACATCAGACTATACACAATATATAAAACAATACAAAAATCAGCAATATTTTGGTTGTATCGTTGTTAATGTAGGCTTACAACATTGTATAGTGTTTCTTAAAATTGGACAAATTACATTTTATCGCGTTGTATATAATTATTTGTCACACATAGCAAATGCCGTTTTGGTGGATTCAATTAATGTTCTAGTACAATTATCAATACTATCCCTAATTCCTCACAGCCATATAGATTTTTTTATTCTTGGTGGATGTAAGACATACTAAAATGATTGTCAACAGAAAGTCTAAGCCCAAAGTTAACATCTAGACCTTAGCAACGGATACTGTCGTACTAACTCTCTCTGTCGTTATAAACTCTTTTAAAAAATATAATGTAAAACAATAACTGTCATATTTATGTAATTTTTTAAACATTAATATACTTTATTCTTTGCATATTGCTTTATGCGTAAGTTAAGTATTAAAAAAGTAAGAGCAAATGTAATGTTTAGTAAAAAGTTGTTTAGAAAAATTCGCTGATATTGTATTGAATACCTTTCCCTCTAAATTATACGCTGTATGCCAAATTTAAGTAAATACGTATACAAAAATATATAGTCATTATACAATGTTTCCTTTTTTGGTAGATGTTCAAAAGGCACGTTCAAACAAGGTATTGTAAAAGTAACCATGGACTATTAATCTGCAAGCTCGTATGTACTTCAGAATTTTATTAAATAATTATATTCCTTTATATACATATATATATATACATACTCCACTGACAAACTCATTTCTAAAAAGAATTCCACGTATTGTTTTTAAAAGACCTCCTATCTTAAAGGACATTATATCGAAACCAAAATTACCAGGCTGATTCTGATGTGGAAAATAAATTTAAAGGAGCACATCCATGTAATAAATCAAGATGCATGGTGTGCAATCAAATACAAGAGTCATCAAAAATTCGAAAGTAGTTCAACTAAAAAAGTATACAAAATCATTGGAAATTTGACATGTGATACAAAAAATGTAGTATACCAAATTCAGTGTAAAAAATGTCCTAAAGACTACCATTGGCTCTACAACAAATTAATTTTTAAGAATAAGAATGACAGGTCACCGTTATGATTTTTAAGCATAATGATGAATCAAAACCATTAGTCATTCATAGTAAATTACACAAAGAATCTTTTGAAAATTTATATACAGTAAAACCAATACGATCAATAAAAAATTAATTCAAATACATCAAAATTAAGAAACTTAGAACAAGCATGTCAAATTATCACAAAATCTAAAATTTCCCTATGGATTAAATCTTCGATAAATTTAATATCATCTGAACACTCATCACTATCTTTACACCCACAGTTTGAAACATATGTTTATCATTTCAAGAATACTTATTAATTTATTTATCTGTTTACATGTATGTTTTTAATTATTTTATGTGTTTTGTTATGTTGTTTTGACCTGAAGAAGCGTAATGCGAAATATAGTCATTAATATTTAAATATGTTGGCCTTTTTCTACATATATATGTATATTATATATATATATATATATATATAATATATATATACCGTTTTAACGGTACCAAGTTATGCATTAGGTTCACTAAACTGGTAGAATAGAACTCTTCCAGTAAAGACCACGAGGTCCAACAGATCACGCAGCATTTGACCTGAAATTTTATAAAGACATGCCAGTTGTATATTATATTTCTGTCACACATGAAAAGTAATTGTTAGTTATATGTCTCCAGCAAACAGTTTGTAAATATAAATTAATTAATCCTTTATAAACATGTCTTTTTAAAGGATCTGTTTCAAGTACTTTGAATTACTGAAGCGGCAAATTGCCGAAGTTTCCTTACTTCTATCGTTAATATAACTCTCAAAGTTGATTGCTAAATAATTATAAGTTAGAAACCGGCTGGTCTTGTTTGGTGACCAATCATGCTATTGAACGAAACAAAAACTGAAATTAATACACAACTTGTTCACTGTCGCGTAGCGTTTATTAGTATACGGAGATAATTTTATACATTCATAGTTTTTAATAATAGTAACAATAATTACAATTACATATATTGCGGGATTGATTTTATAATATTTAAATAAATAAATAAATATATATATATATGTATAATAAACCTTTTTGTTTATAAATGTATAAATATTTTTTATGTAATGTACGTAAAAATATAAGTATTTCTTGTAATTAAAATATTGATTTATGTGAAATGTTTTTTATTTTTAATCAAATCAAGCATATAGTTCTTAAAATAATTATGAAAATAGTAATTATTAGATTATTTTATATAATTTTAGCATCTTAGTGGCTATAAAATGAAAAGAAAAAACTATAATCTAACTAAGTATTTTATAAGTAGTTTATTAAATATTATTCTTTTACATACATAAAGCTTAATTACACAAAATAAAAAAATATCCAATAATATTATTCTCATTATTACAAGGTTTTTTTTTTATTTTTCATCAGTATATGAAGAACAAACAACAAGTATAGTTCCGTTTTAGACTATATTAAAAGAAATTTATATTACCTAACTTTTACTGATTTTGAACTAACCATAATATTTAAAATAGGGGATAATATGGTTAACGTCTTGATATATTTATCAACAATAAAGAAACTTTTAAATATGTAAACTATAGTGGAGGTGTTAGGAGTTCTACGGCTATGTAAAATAAAGTCTTGCTTTAAGAGCTGCAGCAATACATTACAACCTTAGGAGGCAAAAACATTTGGCGAAACAGTGCACCTTTCTTTCCAAAATGTTTTCACCGCTCCTATATCTTTATCATAATAACCTCTCACATATATACATGAAAAACTGAAAATTTTCTCCTGATTTAATGGAAAAATTAACACGTTAAATTTTATTAACTGAAGCAAATGAAATTAGAACTAATTGTGGTTTAACGTAGGATACTACACAAAACAGAATTAATTTTGTATTATTTAAATATTATATACCAATGCAATCTAATAACTATGTATCTACCATTGACTTCACGCTGGAGTCTATATTGGATGTAAATATATGCTGTAGACTCGATATCCAGGTTACCATTTACTTACCTACAGATTTATTGTTTATCAGTATATCAACGTATAATGTATGTACAGGAAAAACCGTTGTGGATAAGGTTCTAGAATAGATGATACTAAAATTATGAATGCATATACAGAATTTATAAGATTTTTTTATTCCATTAAAAATATATTACATCACATAACCAAATACCATGTAGTACTATATCTACATGACAAACGGAACAACTCCATTTAGGACTATAGAAGAACAAAAAGTGGGACAATCAAAAGTGGGACTGTCTTATATAAAAATCAATCAAAATTGATCGTGTAGCTAGATATATACAGTGGAAAACATGCGATATAGATATAGAATCATATTGAACTGCGAGGACTTATATTCTCCAAAGTATAAAAATGTTATAGATAACTCACACACTGTTGTAAAACTTTGGGATTTCATTTATTAAACATTTTCACGATGAATCTAAATCTATATCAAACTACAGGACCGCTTTTTGTAAATAACATTAATTTTTTTTTAATTTTTTTTTTTTTTTAAGGAGAAGGCGATCCCCTTTTAAGCCTTATTCTGCCCGTCCTCATGGGCCACTGGCCTGTGCGAGGATCTTATCAAACAGAATAAGGGGGAGAGTCGATACAGTACAAGGTCAATGGTACTGATAAAAAGTGCAAGGGTCACAGACAGGATTCGAAACCTGCGCTATCTCTAACCTCAGACTCAAAGTCCGACGTCTTAGACCGCTCGGCCATCGGCACTCCCATTATTGTGGAAGAGAATCTTTCCTCCGTTTTACCTCTTTATTTTCTTGGCAACCGTACCATCATATATAATCGGAAATTAAGTTGAAAAAATAAAAAATAAGTATAAAGTGTACACAAATAGAATTAAGATTACTACGAGTACACTTCATAATGGCTACAAAACTTTAGATTGTTTTTACCTTATAGAAATTAAATATTTCCACTTACAATAGATTAAAGGCTCTATAGAGGTTTAAAATAATAACATTTTCTATCATTTTGAACGGCATTCAGTTTTTTCCACCATTCTCTTTCGTCTATATTCTGGTTAGTGTTGTATAATATTGAGTTCCAACTTAAAAACGTTATTGATCTACAAATAATCTCATGTATACATAAATAATTAATGGTTAGTAACAGACTGTTTTGACAAATATTTTTGTCCTTAGAATTAAACTGGAAATTTGCAGATGAAATAACAATAGTAAGGATTTTATACTGTTGTCCAGCTGTCACATATCCTCAAGGAAGTTATAGGAACAACAGTATATAACACCATCACGGACACAGCTGGCAAATATATCTCCTCTCCACTCTGTATTTACAATGCCTCATCTATCATGACACCATATACTAAACCAACCATGGCAAGTTTATAAACTTGTACAAGAATATTTTATTTCAACATTCACAAGTAATTTTAATTTTGGTACCAAATTATAACAAAATATTATCTCTACGAAACAGAAAGATTTATACAGAGTTTAAATATAGAAATGTCACCCCATCCCCAGAGATAGCTTATGGCCTTATTCATGCAAGCTTTATGTTTTCGCTATTCTGTTATGGAGTTTTCCTGTGCCTTTTTTCTATTTATCCTTAATCTATAGTTAATGTAATTAACTAATATATAGTTCGTCAAGAGCTTCTCAAAACAATTTTATTTTCTTTACGAACACTAATTTTAACTTCCAATATATATTTGTTATAGTTTTAAAACATGTGGTTTCTCATATCTGCTTTATTTTTTGTAATAGACGGAAAAATTAATACAAATAAAATGAAACAATTAAATTGGAAATTCTGTTTTTTGGTATTTGTGTTAACGAATAATTAAAAGATTTATTTTTAAGATCTTAAAAAGTATGATAAATAGTTTTTTTAGCGTTTTCAACAATATACAGGAATAAATGCATAATTGCACGGTTTGGATAAGACATACCAGTATCATACATCGTATATGATGATGATGAGGCAAGGAATACAGGAAATGATATACATGTGAGAGTGGAAATTAAATGACGCTCGGTTGTATTCACGACTCAGACCCCAGTAATTATACCAACTCCCACTCGTTAGATGATGGGTGGATAAAGTTCCTCAGATCAATCTAGATCTCATGGTAAGCTGACAACATTCCAAATTTATATGATTAACTTTGGATCTAAGTCTAAATTTTCCCTAACCAACGAATATTGTGTATATAAAACAAGAATTTGGTACAACGAGATTGTTATAGTTTTTATCTAAAATTAGTTTTAATATACCTGAACGTGAACGTTTCAATTTACCATCTAAATGCCAAACAGAAACAAACATTTAGATTTCTAGAAGATCGCATGTACTTCAAAATTACAATAACAAAATGTAGATGTACGCTAGTACAGGCTTCGCTAAGGTTCCATGAAAAAAAACAAAAATATAGAGCTCATTTCATTCTAGTGATGTTCTGAGGGCAGACAGACAGAAAGAAAAATCATGCAAAAAAGAAGTTGACATAAAAACTACTGATCATATAATTTATTTTTGTACGAATGAAGTTTACATGTATGTATTTACTCCTAGATATGAAATCTTTCTCGGTATGTTTTTGCCGTATAATACATTTAAATTCTTTACCATTAAATTGAGTTGTATATTATTGTTTCTAAATAATACAATTCTACACACTAAGTTACAATAACACAATGTTGCACGGATTTTGAAAGTTGGGTTGCATATGTTACTTAATGTGTCACATGTTCCAGTTTCTTTTAGGTGTGTTGAATTTCTTTACAAATCTCCTTGTATTGATATGTACCATCATCAAATAATGTGCTCCTCATATATAAGTTAATCTTCGTACACAAGTATAGACTGGCTTACCTATAGAGGTAAGTTAGTTTTCGAGATATCGTGCGGATAGAAAGACAAAAAATTATATTTTTCTAGCCCCTCGGAGTAATATAGGTTTCCAAAGCTAATATTTGGATCGCCCAATTTGAATATTGTTGTACTGACGCTTTCTTAGTCTCAACGGAAAAAAACCTCTGGAAAATACCTAATCAGGGCCTGTCCTGATAACATTTTCTACCACCCAATAGGAGATAACTAGTATTGAAACATCAGCGTTTCAGCTTTCCATGACTTTCGACTAACTGAAGGAGGGAGGTTATCACTATCAGAGTCTTTTCCAGACTTTACTTTTTAGGAAGTTCAAAATGATTCAAGTTCAAGACGCAAGCAATGATTATAGGCAACTCGAAACTCAGTAACCGAATTATCTTGATACATCCTGAAACTAAAACTTAACAGTATTGAACTAAATTACCAAAATAAAGTTAAAGAATCTTGCACTGACTATAAGTCAAGTGTCTTTATTATTTTTTATTTAATAAAGACGTCAGTCTAAAAATGGACAGACCATGGTACAATAATATGTAACAGAGTCTTTGCTGGCATATATGGTATAAAAGACGTTTGCTTTGTATTTGCCATTAATATTAAGCACGATGTTTAAGACCACATATATTCACACTGTAACTACTGTTACATTGTGATCAGTTATTTGACTGTTGAGCAATTGGGCAGACTTAGGCTAACAAGCGTGCACAGAATTACTTTATTAAGTTTATTTTTAATCTCAGACGTCATGAGCAAGTTTTCACAATTTTTTCAGCATTTATTACTCATGAAACTCCAAGAACTACGCCGATTCCATATTCTTTACATCCTAAACTAAATTATAAAAATTAAAACTCCTGTTTACCTGTCCGATCACAGTTATTTATTTAATATTAGTGAACGACCTTCTTGCAGAAAGTTTTATTGAGTCGTTTACTGCTCAGGCTTGTCACTTTTGGAACGCTATCCCTGATGATATTCGGAGAAATGAGGGGTCATGCGTGCTTCGGGGCGAGGGTCAGTGACATGCTACTGGGGAACTGTGGGGGTGCCAGCGGTGTTGCTTGAGGTGTGTGTTGGGGCGGTTGTATGTGTTAATTTTACATGTTAGCTTTTCTATCTTTCATTAAGAATTATATTATTAGTTCATGAGATAATTTATGTGAACTAAGCAGTTTTTGGTTGCATTTTATTCGTATGTTTGAAGTGTACATGTGTCTGTATTCAAGTATTGCTTATTTTATGTATATGAGATGAGGTTGAGTGATAGAGAGGGCTTGACATCCCTAAATCCTCCTATTTTAATAAAGGCATTTTTTATTTCATTTCAATAATTTAGGGAAAGTTCAAGGAGAGTTTCAAATTATCTCACAAATTTCCAGCCAGAGCTCGTCCACTCCTATTTTCTTCCCAGCATGACGTAAAAGCTGTTAAAACTATCCTCTATTCCAACGAATTGAAACCCAAATATAGGAATAACAGCAAGTGTGAGGTAATTGAGTTGATGGCCCGAGCGGTCTAAGACGTATAACTATGTGAGTTAAAGAGATAGCCCTAGCCTGAAACCCTCTCAGACCGTAGCAATCTCTGTAATTCCCATTTAGCTTTGTATTATAACGATACTGTCCACTTATTATTCTTTACGAGATCCTGGCTTAGACCATAAAAAATGGGCAGAATAAGTCTATAAAGGAATTAGGCCTCTGAAGACAAATGATTTGTCTGACCCATCAGTTTAGTCTTTTCTGAAAATAAATATAAACTACCAAGTTGTTAGATTAATTGTGTATGTTTCTTACAATCGTGGAATGATACCTCAAAGATCTTATCTCATTGATTAAAATACATAGAAGTTCTGGTGAATTTATTCCTTAACTTAAACCTTCGACCAATAATAGGAGGCTAAAAACTTTTATAGAACCTGTCTTAAATCACTATCACCCACGCTAGATCTAAACTCTACGTGTGGGCTATTCAGCAGTTTATTTAATTGTTACCATCGTCTAACATGGAATGCAACGTAGACTGTTTACGACACACTAACCGATTTAAAAACAACATCAGGCTTCTTAAAGAGAATTCTAAATATTATTAACTACGCCATATTAATAATAACATGTAAAGGTTTGTAATCAATATCTTTGTAAATGTATGCATTGAAATTGAGCATAGTGAGAAAAATAAAGATTACTGTTTTCGAATATATTCTAAAGAAATTGTTGAAATATATCTCCCATTTTGTCTCCCGTGAAAAGCTGTAAAAACTGGTGAGTTACGCCTCCCCTGTCATCTAGATGGATCACTTCCCCTTCCAAGAGGATATCATTGTTTACGTCTGATGGTGACGCTATTGTTTGCTTTCACTTTCTCCTGTCCCACTGATTCTCTTATTATCTTCCTTAAAATGTTCCGAAACGTTTGCTTCTGTATTATTTGTTAAGGTATAAATAACCTCGTTCCGATTATTAATTTTGTCTAGATAAATTCTACTAATGTATTTATATACCCCAGACAACAAGGAAGCACTACTTTAAATTTGTAATATTTTATTGATTGTATTTGAATTCCGCTTTGAAGGAGAAATAGTCCTGTAGAAATGTTGCGGTAAGTTATCAGTGATTGTATACCTTACAGTAACATTTGTTGATATCAAATAACCGTAGCTTTTAAAAACCATATCGTGTTTAAGCATCATAGCATTGTACAATACTCTATACTTTTAGTGATATATCTATAATACATGAAATCACAATTGTTTATCCATCATAATTTATTCATCCTTCTCTTTGTGGCTTATTCCAATACAATTATTCAAAATAGAATTGAAATTGATTTAATTACCGTAAATTAAGATAGATTATGTAAACTGTAAATAAAAAGTATTGATTAAATTTATATATTGGAATTAGCCGTTTGCATCGCACGCAATTTTGTAGGCTTTGGATGTATTTTGATACTTTCCTACTCAGTGCTCAACAACAGTAGTAGATAAGTTTGAACTGAAAAGTGTGATTACTAGTAAGGTCACTATATGCATTCATCACTATTAATGTCAGCAAATTTAAAATAGTAATCAGATAAATGAAGCGTATGGTTTTGGTGTCACACAACAATGTTCACACTAAGCACGTTATTTCTTACTTTTAACATTTTATTTAAATAAATAAAATTTGTTTACTCTAATGTACATTTAGAACTAAGTGGAGGAGTAATTTTTCGAATTAATAATAAACCTATACTTTAACTAGGGTTTCTAAGAATTTCCACGTAACATTTTTTGTACTACACATCCATTAGTTTCTACGTGATTTTTACAGAGATAACGTAAAATTTATAGGTAAAACATTGATAATATATTAATATTAATCTGTGCATATCCTATCTATAGTACTATTATAATGTATAAATTAGATGATCAGATTTGCCTACCTAATAAAATTATTCAATAAACGTTATTTTAATTTGTTGAAATGTTGCGAAAATTTCCGTTTCCCTCTCTCTGTACATTTAAATGTATAAGGTGTAGAAGGGTGGAATGAATTGTTTTAAAGAGAAATATAATTTTAATGTTTTATTTAAATTAAACATACTTTTTACGTTATTTTTGTAACAACGTTGATCTGGGGCATATATTTGCATTTCAGCCGAGTGGTTACCATACATTTGTGTCGCCTCGTTGACATGTCGCTGTTCGTCGCTGAATTATTTGATTCCTGTCGCAATCAAATAACTGAAACCCGTACATTCAATCTCATAAAGAACAACATGAAGTTTAGCAAACACCACACATCTCTAACAGCTGTCATGTGTTTACTGCACAGATTGGATTTGAAAATGATTTCTACCGTGAAATAACTTTTGATATAAAATATTACTACAGTGGAAATAGAGTTTCGGAGACATTTATTCCTTCAAAATATGTTTTTTTATTCCATCTGATGATTTTGCTTTTAAATTAGAAAATTTGCTCAAGGAAGTAGTAATATATTATTTATTTACGATTTAAATGTCTAAAATGTCTAGTAACAAATTAAAATATGTATACGTGATAACTAAAGTTAAATTGTACTTTTAGGTAGATTGTACTTCATCACCATTGAATGTTATAATCATTATTATTAGTTATTATACCTAATACTTTGTCAATTCAAAAACATTACCGTTCACAGCGTAGAATAGAGTGTTTTAGAAACATATGTTCTTTAAACATTAACTCTCTATTAAAATAATCATACTTATTTATACAATCTGGTAGCTATTAACATCTGCAAATGGTGAATATATATATATATATACTACTATACTATATACTACTATATATATATGATATATATAGTATATATATTATATTGTCTTGTGAGTGCCTGTGTGTATGGAGGCTCTTGAACTCCTCCTAAATGGGTAGTAGACCGGATTTTAATGAAAACTTTTTTGTGTGTCTTCAGGGGGATCCGAGAATGGTTTAGCTTCATCAACAATTCGGTCGATCGAATTTAAATTAGTTTATTTAATAAATTTTTTTGAATAAATGAATTAGTTGATGTTGGAGTGTTTTACATTGGACTACCGACACACTGGCGCTACGACCACGTAATTACAAAAGTATGAACCGTGACTTACACAGCTGTTTGTTAAATACTTTTCAGCTAGAAGTTCATCAAAGGAGGCAGAAATATCCAGGTTTAACCATTTTAAAATTTAGAACAATTGGTCTATTGTTTAAAGTTGCTTGATTCAGTAGTGTAATGGCATATTGCAAAGGTGAAATGTTTCACCAATTGTTCCTATGTTTAAACCATTATAATATTACAACACAGCCGTAATGTTTTTCTATTTTAATTTCCAGGTTTGTCCCCGACGGTTTGTGCCTGGCATATTCAAATTTGTGTGGTTGTTTTTGTAACATCGGGTCAGTGAGTGTAACTTATTGTGCTACAGTGTCTTAATTACTTGTAAATGAATACATTAATAGAGATTGAATGATGTTTGAAGTGCATTACCAAAACTATAGGTTAATTTATTGAAGTTATTGTACTCATGTTTGCTAAATTTTATTGAACGTTGAGTATATTGGTCGCATATCCTCCAATAACCTCAAGAAGCATACAAATCTGAGAAAGGGTGTTTCTATGTGTCTAGAGGGTATATTGTTAACAAGCTTTAGATAATCAAGTAATAAACTTAATTGGATTAATAAAAAATCTGTTGTAATTTACAATTTTTAATCTGCATTCAAAATTGGTCACATTAAGTTCAAAATTAAGTAGCATACAATAATCGCATGTGTCTGTAATAACAATACTATTGTTAATAGTATAACAATTGGTATTAAATTAAATTCTGTTTGACCAGTTTCTGATACTATACTGTAATTTTTAAATAACTGTAATGAAATTCGGTAGTTTAAATAGGACTAATCAAAAATAGAGAGTAGGAGAGAGCACTCAGATAATTCGATTTGTGATGGTGGCCACTTATTACACTTCAGCTCTTCTTTAGGGGAATAACTTATTTAGTATTTTAGTTTAATGTAAATTCTGTTGGGCCAGTTTCCGATTACTATACTGCTAATTTGTTTATAAACTATAATAGAATTCCGGTTGTTAGTTTAGATAGACTAATTCAGTTATCAAATAATTTCAAGATTGTGATGGTGCGGCCGCTTATTATACTTTCTAAGCTTTTTACATAAACTATAATTTAATTCGGATCCGTTAGAGAATTTTTAGTAATTTAGATTAGGCCATGTCGCAGAAAATATCAATGATTTCGATTGTGATTGGGAGGGCCACGTATTATACTTCAGCCCTATCGGAAACATCCATTCTAAAGTTGTTTTGTGTATATCTCCTGAAGGGAATTAACAAAAAAGTAATTTTGACATTCATAATTGGCCATTATGATTAATGTAAGGTTGTAAATATGAAAAAAATATACCTGTTATAAAGATAGTTTGTTACAAGCTTTTTTACCTTCAGATTAAGTAAAGTTTGAGAGTTTTTAATTTAAAAGGCGTGCCTCCTACCACTTACACATCTACTCATGTTAGTACTCACACATTATCGGTTGGGTCTGATGAGTGTCGATTTAAATGTACATATGTAATGAAGGTTAGATATTGTTAAATAACTTTTTAATCAGGACATTATTTCATCAAAACAGCCCAGGTTGTTACAGATTAA
>NW_025786646.1:0-16498 GCF_021130785.1 Homalodisca vitripennis
GCTTTTAAGTTTATTTTTAAATAATTTATTATTTTCGTGTTAATTTTATATTGCTTGGCAGCAAATAAAATAATTAAGCTCCTATGTATATTGGGTTTTTACAGAAAACAGTGTAATTTATGTTGAGCTACCTGCCATATTACTTCTATTTCTTGTATTATAATTATGGGTGGCACCCACTCTTGCCTAAAGCTATGAGTAACGGTTCATCACTGACATATATAGTATTCATATATATATATAATATATAATATATATATATAATTATATTAAATAATTTATTAATTATAATATATATATATATATATATAGTATATATATATGCACTGTAAACGTCCATGATACCCCAGTTGAGGAAAGTGGATCCCTTTCACACTTTTCATCTCCATTTAAGTTTTAAAATGAAACGAATTGCTTTTTTTTGTATCACTAAATATTGAATTGTAAATTTTTTATTGATCTGGATCCCATATTAATGAGATACCAAATATAATATGCTGAATAGGATATGTGAAAAAATAAAATCATATTTTAGAATTTCTTGTGAGCATAATTTTGACATTACTGCGAAACAGAGCATATAAACCATAGTTTTAATTTTTGAAACTATTTTCTTCTGAATGTTTATTCCATGTCAGCCGAACTGTCTTCGTTAAACCCCAAAAAACTTTACTTCTTCTTCTTTGAACTACTAGCGCCACTTTTCAGTCTATTTCTATATGAGGATATTTAATTTTAATTTCCTTGCATTGGTTGGTACAAAATTCCATATAGCTTGTTTTTGTTGGATTTAAAATTAAGTTGCTTTCTTTGAAAAAACCGCATTTACTTTTGTCTGATACCGCTGAGAAAAGCCCAAACTCCTCTATTTCCTCTTTAGATGATAGCAGTAATTCGTTAGAGTGGCATCATCAGCGTATAAGCATAGATTTATCTAGCTCTGGAATTCCGTTTTAGGTAGCAGAGGAATAGAAGTGGCCCCAAAATGGATCCTTGAGGAACCCCCAATAAAAAGTTTGTTTTTTAAAATAGGAAATTATATTGTTACTAGTTAAAAAATCTGTTCTTGTTATTCAGATTATGTATTTCCAACAAAACTGCTTGTCTGTTTTTGTATATATGATTTTTAGCCAGTTGTATTGTAACTCCTTCCCATGGATACTCACAAGTGTGATAACTTAGTTAGTTAACTTTAGCATGACTAACACTCGCTCAAAATGCTTTATGGAGATCCCATAAATACTCCTATTACCTCTTTCCCATCTATCCACGTGAAATAAGTCTTCTTCTTCTTCTTTCCTTCTTTTGTTTGCTGAGTTTTCAGGTCAGGATTCTGCTTACTTTGAGACATGGAACCTCGATAAACATTCTTGTATGAGTAACGTCACTTTCAAGGACTTAAGTTATAGTTAGTTTGTGTTTTTATTTTTTGTTTTATATTTACTTTTAAAAAACATTATTTAATAAGATTTAAGAAAACTTACCAATTTCCAATTTTATTTCCATATCAAATGCTTCGTTAAAATAGATTCATTTCATATATAAGGTGTGGATCTCATTTTTCTTCGTGCTTTCAGTTTAGTGAGGCAATTTCATGTCTGATGAAAGTCGTTATATTGCACACAATCAAAGATTAAATGTTTATGAAGACTTTCTATGGAACCTGACATTGCATTTGAGTGCATAACGGAGTGAAAATAACAACTTTAATCTTAAATAGGGTTTCATTAACCCAAGCATCTCCAATTCTTAGTCTATTTATCGTTACTATTTTTATTTCTACTTCATTTGTAAGTTTATTATTACACATGGGGAAGGGAGGGGCTTCATTCAGGGGCAAGTAGTGATTGTTTTAATTGTGTGCCAACAACAAATCTTCCAATGACACTTTAAAATCTGTTGGGTTTCTTCACCTGCTTGGGTTGCCTCATTTTGCCAGCAGCCTGTATCTACATGTTTCATCTGGGGGACCTATCCCCACATGACTTGGGTACCACATTGAAAAGTGAAGTATTTATTACCTCCTCATCATGCAGATTGTAATGGCTGAGATTGCCAGATTTTCTTCATAATCTGCATGAACTTGCCTGCCTTTGATGGCTAGTATTAGCAGCTTTTGAGGTCAGAACATACTAAACAAATGTTTAATCATAATTTTTGTTTCCGTTTGCTGATTTTCAACAGCCTTTCTTTATGGCATACAAGTTTCTGCGGAATAGCTGGATGCCTGGTTTGGGAAGTTTTATAATATTGTATTCTATTTTTAAGAAGTCCTGTATATAACACGGCAGAGCCTGCGGCCTATCGCTTCGCCTTCGTGAAGCCATCAGTGTAAAAATTTCTTAGATAAGGTTGTTTCCATAATTTCTTTCTCATTAATTCTAGAATATATAATGCTTTTAATGGCTTCAGGTGGGAGTAATGAATTTTTTTCCCAACTGTGTCCATCAATCTGTAAGTTTCAAATGATATTTTTAAGTTCTTAAAGCAGTAAGGGGGGGCTAATCAACGAATCTCCAAAAGGTATTTGAATTCACTTACTGCAATATTGTTTAGACTTCGGCCAGATTATCCTACTGTGTTTCACCAGTTCCATGTTATACGAGTGTTTGGATTTTTTTTTTTTATCTGAACCCAGTACTTATGATGATAAAGCTACTGCCATGTAAATATCTTATATTCACATAAGCATGGGTGTTTGTGGATTTACTTAGTGTTTTAAAACAATATTTTCTCTGTTAAGAATTCCTCTCCCTTAATTATGTAAGGGAGGTAATGCTGCCCCTCTGCATTGCAGAGTATTAGTTGGGGAAGATTTCATAGCTCCCGAGAATGCATCCTTAAAAGCATGGTTTTTGGACTATTTGTAAAGGCTTTTAAGGTTTTGACTGTTTGGGGCATGACCAAAAATAAAGCAACCATACTCCAGCTTAGATCTAATTACACTTTTATATACCTTTGTTAGAAGCTGCGGGTGGACACCTAGCCTCCCACAAGCCAGTGACCTCAGGATGTCAAGGTCTTTTAGGGATTTGCTTACCAGTGATTGGATGTGCTCCTTAAAGTTTTAATTTATTATCGATTATAATACCTAAGATCTTATGGCTATTGACTACAGGAAATGACTTGATTGTCAACAGTCAATGTGGGATTTATGATTTCTTTCCTTCTACTTATTACGATAATTTTACACTTTCTTGGATTTATATTAAGTGATACCTTTAACAGGTATTGTTCAAGGCTGGACAAGGCTTCTTGGATCCCAGCTGCACTAATGTCTAGCTCTTTATGACTATAGATTAGGGTTATGTTCATCTGCGTACAGTAGAGGTTGTACCTGTCCTTGGCATATACCTACCGATGTCTGCAGTATACAGTGAAAATAATATTGGACTGAGCACACACCCCTGGGGAAGGCCTCTATATGCAGTTCTGATGAAGGTACCCTGATTGCTGATGAAGGTCAACCTTCTACAACTAAACCATTTAAAAATGTGCATTATAAATTTTGTTGGGATTCCTAAAAACATATAACTTACTTGCAAGTGTTGGTATGGAGACTGAGTCATAGGCGCTACTTAAGTCCAGGGATGCAACAACTGCAGTTCTATCGTTTGTAAGGCTTACCTGAGCTTCGGTTATCAGGGTCAGCAGGAAGTCATTGCTTCCACTCTTCTTTTTGAAACCAAATTGGTTGTCAGGAATAAGTTTGTTCTTAGTGGTAAACCATTCTAGGCGGTATTTAATTCATTAAATTGAATATTTTCATAATACAGGATATTAATGAGATAGGCCTATATGAGTTTTCAGCAGATGTCCTATCTTTTGTTGGTTTTAATATACCTATTACCTTTATGTTTTTCAGGTATTCCGGGATGCTCTTTCCCTGCCAGATGTTGTTAAAGACAATTAGCAGAAGGGTTTTGGCTGAAGGGGGGCAACATTCTTAAGATTAAATAGTTTAATACCATCCAATCCAGGGGCGGTGGACTTGGACCTAGATTTGATGGCATGTTCCAGTTCGATTTCTTTGAATTCACCCTCAAGTTGGGTGGATTATTACTATTTTTCATGAAGATGGGGAGGTCAATTTCTGATTTTTCTGGAACATAATCTGGGGAGATAGTTTTCATGAATTTATAGCTTAGGTCCTTGTCATTTGCTAAATACTTTTCGAACACTATTTGAAGCATTCTTTCCTTGCTTTAGTTCCATTTATCATTTGCCATATTTGAGAGTTATTATTATAATTTAATCTTTCGCATAGTGAATGCCATGCAGATTGTTTAGCTTTGACTATGATTTGTTTTGCTTCATAATGAGCTTTTTTGTAGTGGCTATAGTTAAACAGGTGTCATCTCCTTCGTAAATTGGCTAAAATACCTTCTTCTGATGGCAACTGCCCTGGAACACTCTGGTGTCCACCAGGATTTTGAGTTAAAACCAATACCTTTTGGGCCATTGTGATATTTTGGCACTGCATTTATAATTGATTCTTTCAGAACTTTCATAAAATCCTCATATTCTATGTCACCTTTGGCCTTGACAGTTAGAATTTGTACAGAGGCTTTCTCGGCAGTATTGGAGAATGCACACCAGTCTGCTTTTTTGAAGTTTCTATCCTGGAAAACTTGCCTGGTCTAAAAATGGTGTGGGATTATTTTTGGTTTTGAACATTCATATCTATAACAATAGGGTAGTGGTCACTACCCATCGAGTCCTTCATCACTTTCCAAGGAAAGGATCCTCTGTTTCAGTTGAAAATGTTGCAAAGGTAAGATCAATGGTAGAGGGTCTCCTACCAGGGGATCCTACTGTGGTACTGGATTTATCATTGAGGAGAATATAATGTGAATCATAGTAAGTATTGAAAATTTGAATTCCTCTATAATCCTTCCGCCCATCACTGGACCAGTAGGGGTGTTTAGCGTTAAAGTCCCCACATAAGATTGAGAATTCTTTTTGCAAAAGAAATAATTTGTTCCATAGAGTTTGATCTAATTTGTTTGGAGCGCAATAGCAGTTGTATATAAATAAGGATTTTTCTAAGTTTAATATTTCAATACCTGTAAACTGGATTGGATAGTTTTCCAGGCCTGGAACTGGTACCACTTTACATTCTAGAGATTTGTGTACTAGGATTGCTGTACCACCATACCCATCATATCTGTCATTCCTTACCGTGCTGAAGTTTTTAAAGGTAAAATTTTCTTCTGGATATAACCAGGTCTCCTGGAGTACAATGAGTTTTATGTTATTAATTGTAACAAAATGTTCTAATTCAGCCCCCGTTTTGACTTAAGATGAACTGACATATTCCATTGTATAATCCTAAGAGGTGGATTTGTTTGTCATTACTGACGATGTCAATACCCACTGACAAGCCTACGAGGAATCTGTTTAATATTTTCTAGAACTATATTGACAGCTTGCATCGGGTTGCCAGCATTATCGGCAGCTGCATTTATCATTAGCTTTTCAAAATATAATTTTGCCTGGAATTCCTCCATCGATTTTTTGAGGTGGGCTCTTTCATCCTCAGTAAGCTCACCTGACCTACTTTGCTTAGGACTAGGCCTATAACCTTCAGCAATTTTTCCTTTTGTAGGGATATTTGATGAGGGTTTTAAATTTCTGTTTCTAGACACACAGTTGTGTTCTTGTTGTTAAAAGGTGCTCGTCCTGTCCTTTGGCTTTCTAGTGAGATGTTGCCATCCACTTTCTTCCGTTATCTCACCCTCATCTTCGCTGCCAATTAAAGTGTTATAGTAAATTATCTGCGAGAATCGGTTTTTGAATAGGCCTAATAGAGATTAAGTTGAGGGAAGTCTTTATGACTTGTGACGTTATGACTGACCACTGATGAGAAAGATTTGTGAGGTTTAACTTTGTGTGCCTGGTGTGTGTGGCTCTTTGTATTAATTGCTTGAGAGGCAGTGAAGAAATCTACATTATATTCTGACATTCTGACCCTAATAGCTACTTGTTTCTTAAACTCTGGACATGACTTGGAAAAGCTGGGGTGTTCCCCTTTACAATTGACACATTTGGCAGCTTTCTGGCAGTGCTCACCATTAGATTCGCCATGGGCGGGTTCACCACAGTTGCCACATAGGTTGGTGTTTCTTACATGGTGCGCTTGCAACATGATTAAATGAATAACATCTGTAACACTGTCTTACAGGTTGTGTGTATTTTTTCAACAGGACATCATTACATAATCTAGTTTGATTTTAATTTGGAAGCTCAGTACCTTCAAATATTACTTTCATAAAGTGAGTATTATACACTCCATCCTTCCCCTTTTTAGTGATACGGTAAGCCTCTAATATAGGGATTGGGCTTAGGGCCCGCGTTACTAGCTCATTTGGGAGTACATCTGGTTCAACAAAAACTACTCCGGTTACCTGTACCCTATAACTAGGGATAAACACATGGTAGTTAACAAGGTTAGAAGGATTCTCACTTACGAGAGAGTTTGCTGCCTCGTGATTTTTACAAAAGATGGAGACATTCTTACCCTTTCTAATAATATGGTCTATCTTACCTTCATACTTACAGAGGATTTACCAACAGCAAAAGGATTAACCCTTGTTTTATTTACAGAACTTACAACAAACCTCATATGGCCCAGCTGAGTCTGCATTATACCATCTTTGTATGAATGATTTTTTGGGTAACTTGGCGGGATTCATTTGATCATTTTTTACTCCTTGATTCTGACTTTCTGTTTCAGTAAACTTTCTCTTGTGGCTAGCATTTAATTCTAATTTCTCATTATGGGTGTAGCTCGTTCAGAGGAAATTCTGTCTCCATAATACTCAAAACCGCTTTTTCGGTCTCTATAACATACTCTGGCGTGGCCATGGTGGCTGGATCCGTTATGACGGGTCCACCCTACTAACCTTACTTAGTTTCTTTGGATCGAGCCTGATAGTCTGAAATAACTTAAACACTGACACAGATAACAAATAAATAAATAAATATAACAGCCCCAACATAAAATTACATTTGAGCAACAATGAACAAAATTAACTAATTATTACCGACACCAAATGAGAATAAGTTAGTTAAAATGGTAAGAGAGAGAGGTTAACTTTACAACACGCTGTTCTGGTCAACAAAATGTCCCTATAAATGTTCTAAACACAGTTCACGTTTGTACACCACAAAGTAAATAATGATGAAACGAGTTTATAAATTTAAAAGACGATTTCCCATCATAATACCAAATATGATTATGTAAACCAAATTCAAATAAGCTTGAAAACAAAACACGGAATAAGTCACTGACTCAATGAAATCAGTGGCAGCTGTAACTACAGATTTACTTTTTCTAAACCCATGTTGTATGCTATCAAGTAATTTGTTTCTTTCTAAATAGCCAACCAGCTGGTTATACATTGCAACGTTCATATATTTTGGATATAAACTGGGAGCAATGCAAGTGGCCAATAATTTGCTGCATCAAACTGATCGCCTTTTTAAAATTATTAAAAATGTCACTAACTTTACCAGGATCTGATACTATTTTATTATTGTGCCTGATGTATATATTTTTTGTATTTGGTTTAGTAATACCTGTTTCATAGTTAATGATTTTCCAAGTGTCTCTTTGACAATTTTTAGATCTTTTAATTTTGTTAGCATAGTAATTTTGTTTCTCTTTGAATAATTTCATTTTTAAAAGTATTATATTTAAGTTTTAACGTTGTCAATGTCTCTTTGCGATTTTGTTCTTCGGGCAGCATTACTTTCAGTAATTAGTTTCTTTTTTTCTAGTTTTAGATCTTCGCTAACCCAAGGTTTTTTACCTAAGTAATTTCTGACCTTTACAATTGGAAAATAAGTATTAAAGTAATATAAAAAGATTTGGATAAAGGTGTTATGTTTTAAATGATCTGGAGCTTTATAAAAGCTGTGTCCCATGTTTCTAAACTTAATACTAGATTAAAATCTCTCATATTTTCATCAGAAAATACCCTGGAATACTTGAATGAACAATTTTGTTGTTGCACTGAGTTTAGATACATAATCGAATATTGTATCATCCCACATCGATTATGTAGGGGGTGGCGTGGCAATTTTTGTCAAATCCCAATTGACTTTCCAGCCATTTCAATGTTGATTAGAGCTGTGATCTAAATTTTGAAGTGGCTGGAATAAAACTCGGACTAAATTCCCTTAGAAACATAATAATAATTGGCTTGTACAGATCCCCAAACGGGTGTAGTAGAACATTTTTTGAATAATTCGAGACCCTCCTAAATTTTGTCCATTCTAAATTATTGAAGTTTCTTATTATAGGTGACTTCAATATTAACGTTTTAGACAACGCCAGCCCTCTGACCCAGCGGCTCCGCCGATATTCTCACTTCTTTCGGCTTAATCTGGTCAGTGAACTCACCAACACGGGTGACGCCGCGTCGAGTACAGCCATCGACAACGTCATCACAAATATTCCGGATGTCTCGGTCTCTGTGCTGGATGCGGCCATCTCCGACCACTTCGCCCAAGAAGCTGTTATAAATAATTCCAAAGCAAAATTTAAACCCCATTCCGTAAAAATTAAACGAGATTTAAAGCCATCAAATGTACAGCTTTTTAATAAATCTCTCGGGAAGGAATCATGGTCTTTCTTAGATCCATTCCAGCGACTGGACGATGCCTTTAATGCTTTTTTTTGACACTGTAATTTCCACTTAAATGTCACTTGCCCATTTCAAATGTTCAATGAGCGTTCTCTTGGGAAGAGGAATACTTGGGTCACTCAAGATATTCTAAAATTGAACCGTTTATTTCAGAAACCCGTCAAGTGCAGTTTTTAGGATTTTCGGTAAACGAAGAAAAACTTTTTATCTCGCCTAATATCATAGATATATGCTTCACATTTTTTTTAAATAATACTTCATACCTTTTCTAAAACAAATACAGTTTTTTAGTAAAGTTTTAAATTTTGTAATAACATTTTTAAAAAATTATAAAATTTTTTCACTTTGACGGGTTTCTCTGCAATAAAGTTTTTGTTTTTTATTTTTAAAAAAAGGGGTTTTTTAGGTCAGAATGGTAATAGGAAAGAAGATAAATCACATCAATCAACTACATTTATTTACTTAGTGTAAAGTACATGTATTTAATCTAATCGTCATACTCTCTATCTACGTTGCATTCAGCTTCTGATGTAGGCCACTGTACGATACTGTTGTAAAAGGCTTCGTACCCAGATGTGGTACTTTCTCAGTTTAACAATGTCATTGATTTTTTTTATGTTTAATGGGTACCTTTTCCAAATGGATATGCTTGCTCCGTTGGGAGTTCGGGAACAGTGTTTGTACTTCTTGAAGGTAAATGTTGAGGAGGTAAAGCCATCAATGAACTCCTTGACCACAACCTTTCCTCGTTCCGCCTTGTTGTAGTTGAATTCTTTGTATGTAGACACCTTAAAAGGTATTTTTTTCATTTCTTGGAACACCTCTTCCACTTGTTTTCGTCAGAGCTAACAGTCTTTTTTGTTAAATGTTTTGGCCACCAACTGCTAAAAGAAAAGATCATGTCACTTCTTACTTGGATAACATCAAAACGGCCAGTTTTGCTTGCTTTAAGGATCATCTCAGCATATTGGTTCGGGCGTGTATACTCGGTCAGCTCTACGCACAACCCGTTTTATGTTACCAAAGTCCCGATCACAGGCTAAAAATGAGTGGCCTCTCACAGGAAAATAGTGTGAAATCGTCTCAACCAGTCCCTGATCAACACAGGTTCATTAAAAACCGCACCACACAGTGGTTTTTATTTTTGACCTGAGGGGCCATCGCTAAAAAGGACAATATTTTTTCTTTCCAAGTGGAAATACTTCCATTTGAAGGTAGTGTAGTAACATTGAACACACCTCATCAGGCGACTTATTAGCCTCCCCCTCATGGTACATATACATTTTTGCTCTATTTGTTTTCATGTCGTGAACGCAGAAAACATTAAACCCACAGCTGTCGCATATATGAAAACCTCTTGAACTGGTAAATGAGGGAGAGGAAGGTTCTGCATGTAATCTATGCAAATGACAACTGTATCATCGTCCTTATTTTGCGACATTTCCTGTTGTTTTAAGAAAAAACTTTTTTGCCCTGCGCTTATGAACAATTTGTTCTGCAAATCACGCTGCGCTTGACATTGTCGCTCAGCCTCTTGATCTCGAAGTTTTGCTTTGTAGTTTTCACACTGGCTACAGACATCGACCTGATGGCCGCCCAAATGACAAGTTAAAGTTTTCTTTAAAATATTTGTAATAAAAACTATATTTAACTGAATCCTTAAGATCTGGATGAGTGGGTCTGAAACATTTCATACACATATTTTTTTAGACACATTTAACGTTGCATCCAAATATTGCTTTTTCTTGGTTCCATAGTGAGTTTCCCTGACCTCAAATAGAGAAAATGTGTTTCATGGATAGCAACACACAATTTGCCATCGATTGCGTTTCCACTACGATTTTTGCCTCTCAAATCGATTGGTATTTCATTTTTAACTAACAGGTTAGTTTAGCCTTGCTACTCGATCACGAGAAACTCCGTGTATTTGTAAAAAAATATTTTTACAAACTGGTGTTATAATAACCATATGATTTTGATATTATATACAAAAGATTTATTTTTAGTGTGTGAGTCTGGAGTTCCTTCTAAATCAGCATTGGAACAATTTGGATTAGTTTTGTTTTTTTTACTCTACGCTTTACTTCCTTAGCTTCTATTAGTGTTTTGTAAGTACACGTCTTGTTCATTTTTAGTACTCAGAGAATAAAAACATTCCCAAACCTGACTTTTTATTTCAGCATCAATAAAAGAAATAATACACTTTCGTGGGCATTTGCAAATAAGTTCTACAGGAATAGATTTTGTCTGGTACAAACGTTACCTTTGTAATTTGTGTAACAATCGCCTTTTGTTCTTGCTTTCCGTATAACATTACGTTTATACTTGTCTTCATTGACAACACCAACGTTTCCTTTTAACCCACAGTTTCATCATCAGAACTTTCACGTTTGCATTTTAAAGTCCCACTATTTTAATAAGACCTATTAATAGCCTACAAAACACAGTACGAAATAAAAACTCACAAAAATCTTTTTAAAAACTAATAAAACAAAACATTAACTCTAACAAAACATCAAGTTGAACAACCACTGAAGACTGAATGCCACTGTTTGTAGAAGTAAACAATAACAGAGGGTGAGAGGAGTGACGTGTCCCAGTGGCTGCCCACACCATGAAAATGAAATTTACTGCAGAAACCTGTCAAGTGGACCACGCTTGACGGGTTTCTGCACTAAACGCAAATATTAATTTTTGAAATCAAACACAGTAAGGGGCATATCGCTTGACGTGTTTCTGCACTAAAATGTGTGTTTACAGAATGGAAATGAGAATCTGTAATAAAATGGCTTTTGTTTAAAAATGTCTGTTGACGGGTTTCTGAAATAAACGGTTCAATTAAGAGAAAGGCTCAGGTTTTATCATTTAATATACTACGTCAAGTCTGAAAACGAAGAATTTAAAACCCTTTTCCGCCAACTTCAAAAAAAATTAATCGTAACGAAATTAAAAATGCTAAGACACACGAAAGTTTGAAGAAAAATTAATACAATCGGACAATTTTTCAAAAAGTGCATGGGAAATTATTAAAATCAACAAAAACTTTAAAACATTTTTCTAAATTTTCAACTCCTACCCTTAAAATTCAAAACAAAATAATTGACGATTCTTTAAAAGTGGCGAGTGAATTCAACAAATTCTTCTCAACAGTGGCTGAACCAGACTACTCATTTAACCCAAACAGCCATCGCGAGGAGCCACTGGTGGGACCGGTCTCGTCCCATGGCTCTCTTCCCTGTGAGTGAGGCGGAGGTGGCTCGTATCGTGCAGGAGCTGAAACCTAAAAAATCCTGTGACATCAATGGTATGTCTGTGTGGTTACTCAAAGGGTGCGTCAAGCATCTTTTGGACACCACTCACAAAATTGATTAATCTGTCGTTCGCACAAGGCGTCTTCCCATCGGCATTGAAGATTGCCAAAGTCATTCCAATTTTCAAAAAAGACGATCCTTGCATCTCAAGCAATTATCGTCCAATGTCAATCCTCCCTGTGTTCAGCAAAATTTTTGAAAAAGCTTTCCTCAACCAATTTCAAAAATTTCTTGACCGTTACGACGTTTCTCTGTCCCGAACAGTTTGGGTTCAGAAAATACAAGTCGACAATTGATGCTGTAACGGATCTCATTCATAACGTTGTCGATGTACTGGAGAGGCGAGAACATGTGATTAGCATATTTCTCGATCTCTCCAAAGCCTTTGACTGCGTGTATCATGCGACACTGATGCACCAGTTGTGGACAAGTGGTATTCGGCGTCTGCCGCATAAGTGGCTCTCGTCTTATCTGGAAGATAGAGGGCAGTGCGTGCAGATTGGGAGTGCTCTATCAGAGAAGGTAAAAATGCCTTATGGTGTCCCCCAGGGATCAAATACTTGGGCCAGTCCTTTTTCTGATATACGTCAACAGGTTGAATTCAACAATCCAATATGGAAAAGTGATTCAATATGCTGACGACACGACTCTCTGCATCAGATCAAAATCAAAAAACGATCTTGAAATAAAGTCTTTCATCGAACTTAATTCATGTATCGAGTATTTTTCCAGGACCAATTTGAAAACAATTAAGTTTAATAAAAATTCAAACGTCATGAACTTCTGTCCTTCGGCAGCATGGACAAACCAAAGAGGCTCCGGCCCGCCGGTGATGGTGGCGACGAGCCGTTTCTTCTGGATGAAGCTGAATCCACCAAGGTCTCTTGGAATGTACCGCTTGACCCGAGGGTTGACATGGAACACCCGACGTTGAGGGCGTATTTGCTCTAAGGTTTTGCCTCGGGCCATTTAATGTCCATGCTCGGTCAACTAGCTCACTGGGCTCTTGCAAATTTTTGTTTCGTATCTGTCTCCAACTGGTGGTTTTAAAACTGGCCTACTTTGGTCTTATACTAGTCCATAAGGTTGTATGTCTTACGGGCTTGATATTGATTTGGGGCAGTCTGATCACTCTCCAAAAACATGTTTACCAAAGACCCCGTTTTTAAGACTCACAAAAGAAAGCGCGTTGAGAAAATGTGAATTATGTAAGTGCGAGATTGCTCTCACGCTGCCCGATTGAGTGAGTCGTGCAAAAGACGCCTTTCAGGAAGGCCTGTGTGATTACTGACCTGTTAAACCCTGTAATCTTTATATTAGAAGGTTTATTCTGTAACTGTCGACTCAAATGTGAGTTGGAAACGGGGCAGGGATGTTCCACCAGTACGGGACTAAGAGGGCGAGGGACAACTTCATGGCTCGATCAGTACAGAACGACGGCTTATGGACACTTACCGTCTCCCAAGTATGTGTGTCAGGCTAATCACCAGGCTCCCGTGAAGGGTATTAAAAATTTATCAAAATGATACCCAATCAATTTTTATAAAGCTCGACTAAGAACACTTCCCGTGGTGTCAAAGGTATTTTACTTCTGTTGATGAGTTCAATTAATGGGCCGCTGGGGATGAAAACATTAGAAATTAATGAAGTTTATTCAAGAGTATTAACACATAACCCGGCTCTGATATTAGATAAATAAAGACCGAATGACATCTTTAATTGACATACTGTGTTTATAAAAAATAGGCCTAGCACAATTTTAAAGATCGAATTATTATTTATAAAGTTTCTCAATTTAAGTTACAACTTAAATTTCTAATTCTATGACGCATGGCAAATGCAATTGTAAACTATTAGTTAATGCAATAAAAAAGTATTATTATTTATTTATTATTATTATAGCACGTAAGCCTTTGCTTCTGGAATCTTTGTGCTTCGTAGGACTGGCACACCTTTCTACAATAACGCTGGCGATCCTCTTAACAACCTACTACGGCTCATAATTTTTCCCCTTAGTCTTTTCTATGATTGCGGTGACAATCCTGGGGATCAGGAAAGTTGTCCCGCCACAAAACGGCTTTTTTGTCTTGCAGAAGAAGGCAGTGAGAATAGTAGCTGGCATCCGTTCGAAACTATGGAGACGTGGCAAGCCTGGTTTTTAAGGGAACTTAAATTGCTTACCTTCCCAAGCATTTAATGTTTTTTCAGAACCTTGATTTTCTTACAGCAGAACCATGGTGTTTTCCCAGTCCCATTGTTCCTCAGGTCGGGAATACAGTCTTCGAACAAAAACATTAAAACTGGAATATTCCTTACCATTCCATCCACTTACTTTTTTTAAAACATCACAACACGCGCTTTTTACAATGCACCACGTCCCTTTTTAAACCGCTCTTCCGTGATTGCTCTTAGAGCAATGAACAAGGATTTAATTGTTTTTTTTTTGTTTTAAAAAGAATGCTATAAAAGTTCTATCTTATTGAACACTGTTTTCTTGATTCTGGTAGAATGGACTACATTAATAGCAATATCGTAATTTATTTAGTCCCAATTCCTATGTATTTTGTTCATAATGTAAATTGTTCCTCTTACCACACGATTGTACTAAAGTTGACGCAATAACCAATGCATTGTAATATGTTATAATGGAATAAAGGGATGTTTTGTTTTGATTTGATTTGAATCTCACAGTTTTAACAGTTGTTTATCTTTCCTCACAAATTTCACATAATGAGGTTTTTCGGTACGAGTCCGAACATGTTAAAGACCACGAAAAACATATCTAATCATCTTTCCAAAGTAATGTATGTCGCCCCGTGTAGCTAATCATTATTAATCAGAAATGTAACGTTGTAATTTTTTTTGTTTTCTATAAAAACCAAAAAATCAATATTATTCGTAATTTATACAAAAAGGTTTAGTGATTATTTAGCCTTGTTTCATAGAAAATGTGTATGGCGGCTTTCCAGATCACCTTGATGGTGGAGATGTTCGTGAACGTGTAACGCGCGATTCTATCTAACTCATACTATCGGTTTACAAGAATGTTGTAATCAGATGCACATAATAATGCACCAGTAGTCAGATTTTAAATTCTTTGTCAAAAAACTAAAAATCTTATGAAAAAAGCATGTGCCCAGGGTAGTTGTGAAGGGGCCCATGAAATATATAGATTGATCTACCCCGCACTACATTTTGTGTTATATATAGATACATAAAAGGGTTATAATGGGTGTAGATGGTAGCACACTTAGTACCGGTAAGGTGAACAAGATCCGGGTTCGAGTCCTGGCGTAAGGCAATGTACTTTTTTTGGACAAATTTAAAATTTTGAAAAAAAAAAAAAAATATCATATATACAAGAATTCTTCTCGTTTTAAAGGTATTTAGATAATCACCAAGAATATCATTTATTTGTGTAATGTACTACTGTCCTTCTTCAGCAATTTTTTAATTATTATTCGCCCTAAACAGGCCTATAGACATTTTTTGGGAAATTTTACGGGGATATAATTTAACCAAATAATTTGTTACAATATAAGGTATTGTTTATCCATTGTATTTCAAGTATTTTTATTGTACAAATAAAACTTTTCCTTCCAATAGATGGGCAAAAGGCATTTTAGAGTTTAGCGCTGTAGTTACTGTACATACCTTTATAAAGATTAACATCCAATTACTCTGATATCTTGAATTGTTCATACTTTAGTTATTCGATTTTGAGGCTGTTTTCACTAAGAATTTTTTGAATACTTTTGCTTAGAGATATTCTTTAATTAAAAACATCATGAAAAGTGGGTATTGTGTTGTTCACTCCCAGAACTGTCTCTGATGTCTTTAATACTTGGAAACTGAAAAGTTTTAAACTTCTACGCTAAAACCATGCAGTTGTTGTTGGGTGTCCCTTGAAGATAACTTTTAATTTGGAAAAGTAAAAATTAATTACTTCTTAAAATAAAAAAAACTGGAATAAACTGGAAAGCAGAATTTAGTTCTCATTTTTACAGAGAAATAGAATGACGTCCTACTCGATATAGCCAACACGTACATGACTAAACTTCACTCAAGTTGTTGTCTAAATACCAAAATTAAACCAAAGACGATGTAGAGACTTAGGATTACGGAGATTGTAAGCAGAGTAAATATAACAGTTTTTTGAACCCGCCTTAGTTTTTCTTGAAATCCTCAAATACCACAGCTTTTCGTTAATTTGCTACTTCTTATTGACTTTTTGGGTTAATATAGTTGGCAGTGGCGTCAATTACATCTTACCTCCAATGGCAGAAAACAGTAAATTAACTTAGCATTGACCAAAAAAGTCAGAAATTTTGGTGGGTTATATATTGTGTGTGTCGCGTCTGCCTGTTAGCTGTAGAGGAGGATCATTGGACAGGAGCAAGGCCGCTCGAGTAATTGTTTTGCAACTAAATTAGAAAAAATAATAGTCATGATTAGACAAAACACTCGTACATGACAGATGTGTTAGTAATTGGCGCTAATTAATAGGTGCGGCTATAAATTGGGAAACTTAAACCT
>NW_025786647.1:0-15838 GCF_021130785.1 Homalodisca vitripennis
ATCTCGAAGTTACTTAATTAAAATTACATATTCAATAAGTTACTGTTCCGGAGTGTAGCGAAAAAAAAAGGACAGGAGGCGCTCGGAAAGGCGGCCTGCCCCACCCAAACTCGGAGCAAAAACATAAAAAAAAACAATCACAATGCCACTACTGTGGCAAGAGAGACAAAGAGACCAAAGATTTTCGAGTAAACATGATCAGATATAATTTAGACATGAGGTGGCCAAACCATGTTATCCTGTGCAAGACGGAGAATCATGGGGCAAGAATGTACCAAATTACTGCCAGCACCACTGGGTGCACCCGGCACCAGTAACTTAATAACATAAATAACAACAAAATCAATATGGAATTCCCAATAAAGTACAATAACATAATTAAGATAGAAACAATAAGCGATAATAAAACTAAAATAAAATCATAATATATCTACTAAATAACATAATACTCAGGTACGGCACGTAGTAAAATTTTAACTGGTAATCTTTTATGAACTGAGGGGGAGGGAAAAGGGGTTGTAGAATTTCTAGGCCCACATATTTTTAAAAAATACAATTTGGTTTCCAAGTTGGTAGCCGAAAATTAAAAAAAAATATTTAAAGCACATTGTTTCCGAAGGAGGCGGGGGCTTAGTTGCCTCCACGAATCCGAATTAAAGTTGAAAATCCTCCGTGTCCTTCAGTTCAACGGGTAACTAAACTAAATAATCGTACTGGCTGTAAAGTATCACTGACCCGACAACCTCCAGATTCTAACCATATGGCAGCGACGTCAACGATACAAGCGCAAAGATTTCCTCTCAAGTGGTATAAGAAAAAAAACACATTTTTGATCCAAACCTTGTTCCAGATGAAATGAAATAGGGAAGCACATACACTCACGGTTTGATGCCCGGTACAGAAGCGCTGTGTCAGGGTGAGGGCATTTAAATTTTTCAGTTTTTTGTTTTTTTGTTCTGGGCAGACTCGCACCGCACTCAGTCCCGCTGACGCGGCACATCACGGGGGACCCTGCCCGAAAGTAGTCAGAGTTAGGCCAGCCATGTGGAAAACGGGACGAGCTCGTGAACAGACAGCAACGCAGTAGTCTTCTCCGACAACGTGTCTGAACACGTCTCCGAACAGTAGCCCGGTGCCGGTGCCCACGGTTGCCCGGTGAACAAGCTGGTCGGTAAAACTAGTCGAAAGGTCAACCAGACTGACCCTCAACGCAAATCATCCAACCAGGGCAGGAAAATCAATACTCTGACGGAGTGACTCCCCCTACCGGAACTGTACAAGCAGTGGCCCGAGGTGGGGAAAAAATAATAGGACAGAAAATAAGTTGTCGCAAGACTGGAGGCCCCAGTCAGGCCTCAAACCTCGCCCCACTAAAAGAAAAGAGGGTGCAACCCCAAACAAAACCTCTACTCCCCCACTGATAAGAAGAACCACACAAGCTCTGGCAATCAGGAAACGGGGTGGAAGTCGAGAACCCACTAAACAGGAATACGAAGTCACTTGAGCAGGAGGCAGACAAAACAATACCGGTCCCTCCTGAAATATTACAGAATAAGGCGCCTCTCTAGGAGAAAGAACAGAAAAGAAGATAAGAGTAGTAACAACTGGACACATACAAGAAGGTAAAAGCCAGGGGTGGATTCATCACCCGGACAACCCCGCAGGCCGCAATCCAAGTAATCCAGAGCATGACACCAGAGGTATATCACGCACGGATAGGCCTGTCAGATGGAGAAACGTGGGGCCCTATTCGCCACAACCTCCCCCGATTACGGAGATCAACCCACACTACAAGGCAGTAAACTGGGGGAGCAGAAAACGAAAGAATTCGGTGTAGGACCTCTGTCCACCTGATAGCAAAGTGTGGTCTGCCCTCGTATGTATCCACGGCCGAACTCGACTCGGATGGGGCCCTTACAAAAGACCAGAGATCCCCCACCTGGAAGGGGGGTTATGCTCAATACGGTCCCCTTATTGAACTTTTCCTCGACTCACCCATTTCCCTAGACTGTAGGAGCTTAACCCTGACTGCTTCCCAAGTGTCACTCACATTGGGAGTACCAGGTACTGGTAGAAGACTATCCAGACTCCAGAGATTAGACAAGGGATCAGAAGGAGGACGACTAAACATGACCTGAAAAGGCGTGGAATCAATGACTTTAGTGAATGAGCGGAATTGAAGGCTAACTGAAGCCAGCTCAGGTTTTCATCACAGGTAGTTTTGTTTCTCAGCGTGATAAGCGATGAGGGCGGCTCTGAGATTGCGGTTGAATCCGCTCAGCATGAGAAGGCTGGGGGTAGTAAGGAGATGTCGTAACATGTTTTGATTCCATGCCCAAAACAGAAGCGATGAAACTCCCTCGGACTACGAATTGGCTGTGCCGTTGGTTCTTGAGACGAAGGTGGCAGGGCACTCCAAAAATTCTGATAGAAGGCGGGTCACCTACAGGTCCAGTTGAGTGCCTTGACGAGTGAGGCGAACCGAGCGCCGTTGGCCACTCCTAAGAGGAATCAACCAGCAAAACTTAGAGAAAGCAAATCCAACGAGCTGTACAAGCAGGGAGGTGTGTCCCTGACTTGCTACGGGGCAAGTGTCCCACATAGTCAATGAACACTTTCTCAAGAGGCCGCTCCGCCACCTCGGAAGAAAGAAGTCCTAATTTGGTATTTTGTGCTGGTTTACTGACCGAGCAAAGATGACAAGCTCGTACTCTACCAGCAATGTCTCTGTCCATACTCCTTCCAGATGAACTTATCTCTGATTTTAGCGATGGTCTTGTGAATACCTAAATGACCACCCACGGGAGAAACATGAAAGTAGGAAAAGACCATCGGTATGAGGGCACTCGGCCAGAACAATCTTGGGACCACCTCCGCGTCGGGCACGAACAGCAGAGGACACCCTTGGACAAGAAGTAAGGGAGAGTGGGCTTCTCCCTCCTGGAGCTCACCAATGATGTTTGACAACTCGGGGTCTTGAAGTTGGTGAGAGCCAAAACTCTCACAAGGCAGCAGGGAAATCCAACATCACAGTCCCACACCAACGGTGCTTGAGAATCAACAGGATCGCTGGGTAGACTGATACATTCTAGAAAGAGCATCGGCGACGACGTTTTGGGTGCCGCGAATGTGCTGCACCCTGAATTTAAAGGCCGCAATTTTGACAACCCAGCGACCCAATCTTCCCGAGTTGTCGAGGATGGGCCAATAGCCAGGAAAGAGCCTGATTGTCAGTTTTCCAGCAGAAATTCGGAATGCTCTAGGAACCTCCGAAACTTATTCCATGACGAAAACGACCAGCCAGACACTCCAGCTCATAAATAGAAGATTTCTTTTCCTGAAGGGTCAAAGTCCTAGATGCAAAGGCTATAGGTTGCCGAGCGCCGTCGAATTCTTGAGAAAGCACAGCTCCTACAGCACAGGATGAGGAGTCAGTCTGCAAGATGAAGGGCCTACTAAAGTCCGGTATTCCGCAGCACAGGAGGTTGGATAATGGCCTCCCTAAGCATTTGAAAAGCACGTTCTTGATCTTCACCCCAAACGAACTTTGCGTCTTTCCTTCTTAAGGCGTTCAGAGGGGCGGCCACCTCGGCAAAGTCAGGAATAAACCTACGGTAGAAATTAACCATGCCGATGAATCTGGCAACACCCTTGGCATCCTTCGGGAGGGGGGAAATCCCGAATGCCTTGGGTCCTGGCAGGGTCTATAGATACACCCCTAGACGACACGAGGTGACCGAGAAACGATATTTCATACTGGGCGTAAGACACCTTCTCCAGATTGACTGTAAGGCCAGGCCCTACCCAACCTAACCAAGACCTCCTCAAGATGTTTAACGTGTTCCGTGAAAGACTCAACCTGTAGACCAGAAGGTCATCAAGATAATTAAAGACATACCTGAACTTCACATCGTGGAATGATGGAGTCGAGCAACCTAGTTAACGTTTGGGGGCCACCCCCACACAGCTAGCCCCATAGGCACAGATCGGTACTGATACAAATTCCACGGAACACAGAAGGCCCGTGAGAGGACGTGATTCCTTCTTCAACGGAATCTGATGATAGGCTTGGTTTCAAATCAAATATATTGAAAAATTTGGCCTTACCGAACCAATCAAAAGCAGAATGGAGATCGGGGAGAGGGCACTGAGTCTATTTCAATTTTGGCATTAAGTTTTTCTTAGGTCAACCACCATAACGATGTTTTCCATTAGGCTTTGGAACCAAGAACGCTGGACTGGCATACGATGAGTTTGAGGGCTCAATAAACTCCTTGATCCAAGAGATCCTTGATGATACCACGCTTAACCTCCATCTTTGGAGGAGCCAACTTGTATGGGTGGGAGCGTACTGGCTGAGTGTCAGTCAGACGAATTTCATATTCAATAAGATGGGTAGAACCGAGCTTGGGTGTGAGGACATCCGGAAATCTTGAGCAAAGCTCACGGAGAACCCCAGCTTGCTCCTCATCTCCAAGTGAACCGAACGGGTCCTCAGGGGCAGAACCTTCCTCACACTCCACCTCACCAACCTGCGGTATCGATTTGAAATTATCGGAAAAAGGGGACTGACACTCGCCGATTGAATTTGAAATAAGACTGGCCCGCCTGAAGATCCAGCACCAAACCAGTCTTTTGAATAAAATCCGCCCCCAAAATACAATCCATACTCAGGTCCTAGGCCACAAGGAAGCTCCACACCCATGAAAAACATTCAACCTTAAACTTGATTGAAGCCTTCCTCGAAATTGGAAGAGGGGAATTAGAAGCAGTCCAGCAAGTTAAAGGAAGACTCCTCGGTGTGCTTCACCAAACCTAACCTTGAAATGGCTTCAAAAAACGGGAAGAGATGAGGCTACAGGCTGACCCGGAATCAACAAGGGCCTTATGCACTGAGTCTCCCACTAAGATATTGATATAAGGGCACACCGAAGATGCTGTCCTAAGCCGTAGGTTTCCCTTTTCTGCTCAGGCTCCATAGTGTCCAGAACTATTTTAATGTATCAACATTTTATGTTCCGTCTTGGGAAACGGCCACCCCGGAGGTTACTAATTTTTTTTTGAAATTTTTTCTGTTCCAGACCTTGGGGGAAAAGCTTCAGACTAAAAACCCCCCCTTTTGAATCTAGTTATTTTTTTTTTGGACCAAGTGCGATAACCTCTCCTAGGACACATGCCCGACGAGTATCGACCTCGTTTCATCGGGGCACCAGGCATAGTCAGAATGGGTGAAGAGCGAAAGCCCCACCAGAGTGAACCTGTTGGTTTTTCCTCATTCCACGGGATTCTGTACGGCCGTGACAGCCCTGGAGGGCTGGATGGAACGATGATTGTTCCTTCTCCGCCCTCTGCTAGTCAGCAAACTGCACGCTGCGCGAAGCAATGCACAGGGACGGGTCCAGTTCAGAAAAGGTGGAAGGGCGACCAGCAAAAACCAGACGGGACCTCTCTTCAGGATTGAGACCCTCAAGAATGGTGGTGACCACAGTACTTTCGGGGATATTGAGCCTTAATACCCTATCAGTGTCCCTCACCTCGGCCACAAACTTAGCCAAACTCTCTCCGTTGCCCTGAGGCCTAAAGAATTTCTCCACACGGAGACGTTCCCTCAAACGGACCAGAGAACAATAGAAATCCAATGCCTCCCTATGAAAATCATCAAGGGTACCAAACCCCTCTGGAGAACTCGAACCAGACAGTCACCCAAAGGTGGCCTACAAAACGGAGAGATGACATGCAGGAAGCTCGCTCCCTGAAGACCAGGCAAGTCATGCAGTCGCAGGATCTCTCCAGATAGAAACCGCAGCAAAGCTTCAGTATCCAGACCATCCACCGTTGGTAGTCGCTGCAGCAACGGGGTAAGTGGGTTCGGAAGCTTGTGATACTGAACAAAGGATCCCGTCACCACAGTCCCCAGTCCTCCAGATCCAGCAGGCATTTGGGTCACAGGCCCCCGGGCCCCGTCCACACCGAGACACCCCCGACGCCACGCCCACATCAAAATCAGCAACAACTGACCCAGGGATCCGGGCATTCACCCTTAACCGCCGCAGCAAGAGTCAACCGCAGACAAGGTTTTTTCAGGAGCCTTTGCTCCCTCGTCCCTCTCGAGTACAATCAGCAGGCTGTCCACCAAGGTGATGCGTTCCTCCAACCACTCCCTATCACCAGAACTGGTAAGCTTGGATCTAAGTAGCGACAGCCTCATATGGTAGATGGGTAAGCCGGGACAAATACCTAGCCCTCTCTCGGCCAGTGGGCGGCGACTCCAACCAGTCCTCCTGACTATTTTCAAAAGTCTCCAACTTAGCCTCCAAAATAGGCCTCTGCTTCTGGAACGCCAAATCCCTAGGCCAGGTAGTGTCCAGTTCCATATTATCACGCAGTTGCATTCCGCATGGACTCGCAGTCGGAACCCGAGTAAGCCCACGAGCCAACAACTCAAAATGGAGATCCTCCTTCAACAAGTATTCAGGCACCAGAGAGACAGTCATGATAACACATGAGTAACAAAAACTAACAGAAAACACACTGACTCGAAGTCAACAACTAAACAAATCAAAATTAGTAAGGCGACAAGAGAATAACTTAGTGAGACAACACTCTCAGCAGGGTCCCCAGAATTCCTGCCGTCCACGAAACACGGCAGCGAAACCAAAAATACCACAGCAAAACACTACGCCGTACCAGAACAAAACCAGAAAAAAAACACGAAGACAAAGTATAAAAAAAAACACACAAGTAACAATAATCAGAAAATAAATAAAACAAGTTTCACACACTTCCTGTCGATCGGGCGGGAAAATAGCACAGCGAGACGGCACAGGCTCAGGAAGTCAACTAACAACTTCAACTCGTGCCTCTCACCACCAGTGGCAAACAAAAACCCCGGGCCCGCAGAGGGTAAAAACACGAAACCACGCTCTGCTACCATTTTGTTCCCGAGTGAGCGAAAAAAGACAGGAGGAATAGGAAGCGCGCCCCTCCCAAACTCGGAGCAAAGTAAAAAAAAACCATCACATGCCACTAGTGGGAAGAGAGACAAGATTTCGAGTACATGATATATAATTAATGACGGTGGCAACATCTTCATGCAAAATACAATTACTGCAGCACCACGGTGCACCGCGTAACTTAATAACTAAATAACAACAATCAATAGAATTCCAATAAAGACAATAACATAATAAATAGAAACAATAACATAATAAATAAATAATATAATATACTAAATAGTAGTAGCTACATAATATCAGGTACGGCATGTATAGTAAAATTTTAACTGGTAATTTTTATGAACTGAGGGGAGGGAAAAGATTGTAGAATTTCTAGGCCCACTATTTTTAAAAAATATTTTGGTTTCAAGTTGGTAGCCGAAAAATTAAAAAAAAATATTTAAAGCCAATTTTCGAAGGAGGCGGGTTCTTAGTTGCCTCCACGAATCCGAATTAAAGATGAAATCCTCCCCTTCAGTTCATGTAACTAAACTAAATAATACTGGCTAATATACTGGCCCTCCTCCAGATCTAACATCTGGCAGCGCTCCATACAAGCCAATCCTCTCAAGTAGGTATAAGAAAAAAAAACACATTTTTGATCCAACCTTGTTCCAGATGAAATGAATAGGAGCAACATACACTCCGGTTGGATGCCGGTACAGAAGCGCTGGCAGGGGCGAGGGCATTCAATTTTTCAGTTGTTCGGGCAGACTCGCCGCACCAGTCCCGCTGACGGCACCTCACGGGGACCCTGCCGAAAGTAGTCGACTATAGCCAGCCATGTGGGAACGGGACGAGCAGGTGAACAGACAGCAACGCAGTAGCTTCTCCGAAACGTGTCTGACCGCTCCGAACAGTAGCCGGTGCCGGTGCCGGTGCCGGTGAACAGCTGGTCGGTAAAACTAGTCAAGGTCAACCAGCTGACCTCAAACCAATCAGTCCAACCAGGCAGAAAATCAATACTCTGACGGAGTGACTCCCCCACCGACTGACAAGAGTGGCCGAGGTGGGAAAATAATAGACAAAATAAAATTTGTCCAAACTGAGCCCCGGCTCATTACTCATATTCATTGTGTACTATTATACAGAATTTTATTTTTACAGAAAAATGCCACGTCTTCGTGGAAGAGGACGAATAGTTATTCAATCATGTGATTTATATGCTTCTTAATTTGAACTTATGTGACCAAACTATTAACAATAGTTATTCACACATAGAAACACAACCTTTTGATTTGTATGCTACTTAGGTTTATGCGACCAATATACTCACTTCATTCAATAAATTTTCAAAATTAGTTCAATAACTTCAATATATAACTATAGTTTTTTTTATATACTTCAAACATCTTCAATCTCTAAACAATGTAATATTACAATTAGCACTCACACAATAATTACACGATGTTACAAAACAACACACACATATTTGATAGCAGCACAAACTGTCAGGAAAATCTGGAATTAAAATAGAAAACATTTGAAACTGTGATCGGTAGCGCATTCTGCTGGATACAATGTAAAACATTCCAAGATGGTCCACTCATTTAGAAGGAGTTCAGCTCTATACACACGCACACAAGAAAATATAAATAAGATAATGAAATTCGGTAGTTTAGATTGGCTAATTAGAAATATCAATAATTTTGATTGCGATGTTGGCCGCTAATTATAATTCAGCTTTTAAATAACTATAATCTAATTCAGTTCGTCATTTTAGTAGTTTAGATAGGCTATTCAGAAATATCTATAATTTGATTGTTATGATGGCCACTTAGTATACTTCAGCCCTATACGGAATACTTATTTAGTATTTTAGATAAATTAAATTCGGTTGGCCAGTTCCGATACTATACTGTAATTTTAAATAACTATAATGAAATTCGGTAGTTTAGATAGACTATTCAGAAATATCAATAATTCGATTGTGATGGTGGTGCCGCTTATTATACTTCAGGCTTTACATAAACTATAATCTAATTTCGGATAGTAGTTATATAGGCTATTCAGAAATATCAATAATTCGACTGTGATGGAGGTCACTTATTATACTTCAGCCCTATCGGAAAATCATTCTAATTTGTTTGTGTATACTCCTGAAGGATTAACAAAAAAATATTGTACATTCAATGGCATTACGATAAATTAAGTTGTAAATTGAAAAAATATACCTGTTATAAAATCGTTTGTTTCAACTTTTTTACCTTCAGATTAAGTAAGTTTTCATTTAAAAAACATCCTCTACATTTCACATTCACTCATGTTATACTCACACACTATCGGTTGGTCGAAGTGTGATTAAATGTACATGTGATAAAGTTAGATATTGTAATAGCTTTTGATTAGACAATTTTTATCAAAACAGCCCAGATTGTTACAGATTAATCAAATTTTAAAATTTTCGCATTAAAGAACGTGTGTACAGGACAACGTCTGTCGGGTCTGCTAGTATATATATATATATATAATATATTATATATATATATAAATATATATATATATATTTACTTTGTTAAATTTTAAATATAACAAACCTTTACTAAACAGTTTTAAGTACCTTAAAAGTAAAATTTGTTTTAACACAATCATAACAATTTAAATTATAATTAAAAATCAGAAAAACAGAAATCAAATTTTAAATTAAGGATTACTGCAAGACAAATAAAAGTAAATATAAAAATTGCTAAAATTCCAAAACTATAAGTATATTTTCCAGAACACCAACCAAATTTAAATACCATTATTTATTATTGAACAATAATCTTGTTACAACTTTTTGGCAGGGAGTATCTTCACCAGACGATACAGTAGACAACTAACAAATAATATATATGTTATTAGTCCAACTATGTTAGAAACTAACACCTTTAAAACTCTTAAGCTATCTTTAAGTATCAAGAATAGGCAACTAAATCTCTTTTTTTAACATTTAACTTAACACACTCGTCTTCGGTATCAAGCTACCAAAAAAGGGATATATACCGGGTGAGACAGACCACCTTGCAGTATGTGCAGTGGGAGAACTGTTTGATGTATTGACATAAAACAGGTGTTTCCCCTTAAAACGTCGATGGATAGTCTATTCTAAATATGTTCATCAAAATGCGTGTTCAAAATTAGGAGACAAGTGTTCGAATTTAAATATTTTTAAATGTCAGGATAAGGTAAACCATTCTAAAAGTCATGTTTAAAGGAACTCATTTGACAAAACAGAATTCACTTATCTCAATCCGTTTAAAAATTACCGTCATTTATTTGAAAGAGTTGACATTTTATGAACATCTTGTAAGTGTTTTAAGTGTTATTTATTTCTATTCTGATTCTTACTCACGAGAATCTCAGCTTCATTCTGATAAGCTACAAGACAACTTTTAAAATTATTTTTGTACGACCCCACAAAGTAAAATTTATTTAAAATTGTTATGTGTAAAAATTTTGAAACATCAACTTGCATGATGTTACACTTATTAAAACAATTATTTTTAAAAGTCTCATTAAGACGAAAAAAGTATTTATTCATTAAAATGGTTTTCGTATTCCTCCTGGGTTTCGGAAAATAAGCAAAAATCTGTTTTTATGTAATTTTACCAAGGTATGTTAGTGACACTTTGGTCATTGACCTCCAAAACTTAAGCTACTGCGTCCGAATATAAACTATTATCTTGTTATGAATAACAATCATAAAGTAATTAAATGTTATTTATTATAATAATAATTTACCTCAATTTAATCTCAGACATTAAAATTCTTATAATTTTATTTAATAATCCACAAAGCCTAACTTTGCTCCAGGAAGAGGGAGGAGTGGTTGGTTTGAGAAAAATATTATTACATAAGAGACATGTTTAAAAAATAGCGTGATTTGCTTCAATATTAATAGAAACAAATAGCTGATACGTCTCAACTGATACGTGTACGTTTATCACGGCTTGTGCAAGAGTATCAATAAAGTGGTCGTGCTTACTAATACGTTGAAGGATTTCCTTCCTATAAGTACCGTTGGAAAAGTTCTTAAATAGTTAACATCTTGTAACTTTTTTGTAATTAGTGTAAAACAGATGAATCGCTTTTCAATATGTTAAAGTCTTAGCTTACTGCCGCGGCTATGTGCAAGCATATCCCATAATGTGAACTGTTCTCGCTTATTCAAATGACTGAATTTCTTCGCAAAAGTTACAGTTGGAAACGTCTATAACATTACCAAATAGTTGGGTGTATTGTGCGCATTTTTTTTTAATTATAATGGTATTTTTTGGAAATTTGACGTAAAACATTTTTTAACAGACGCCAGTTTTTCTGATATTTAATAAGCAAACCAAACTATTTCTATTTTATATTTCTTTCTTATGTTATTACCTATGTGCGAATTTTGATAGGTAGTAGCCGCTAAATTTTTCTAGAGTTGTATATTTTAATTATTATTTTATTTCTTGACGTATATGAGTTGTTTTATTTCATTTTTTTTGTTTTAAATTATGGAGTGCTATTCAATTTGCACACTGAACTTGTGTTGTGTTCACAATCCTTTTGATGGAACACTGATATAAGTAGGTAGGTCCAAACGTTTCCAACATTCAAAGTAAAAGGCGGTCGATATACTAATTGATTATTTTAGATTATCACTCGTAGGAGCTAGAGTATTAACTTAGTTGTTCCCGACAATTGAAAGATGTACTGATAGGGAGGTTCAGGAAACCCTATTGCCATGAAATCAAGACAAGAGGTAGATTTTATAACAGTTAAAATCTGTATTAAAAGATTATATAGGTAATTTGATTTTTATATATGCATTTCAAATAATGATCAGTCCTATAATTAACTTTTTCGTATATTTGAGCAGTAGTAAAATGTAATTTTTACAGGATAAATATTCTACCTCACAAAACTATATTTTGGCTCCGGGGGAGGGAGGGGGGATTGACTTGGCACTCAGAAAGGTTTGTGTTTTAAAAAACATAGGTTGACTGTGTTGACAATAACACTCTCGCACTAAAATAAAACCACTATTAATATCGTTTGCAATAAAAGAGAGGAAGTGTCTTTACATTGAGAGATGATTGTTTGTTAATATACAGATCTCAAATTTATTTTAACTCACAGTTACTTATGTAGATTTTAATGAAATATGAGCCACGTCCCCTTTTTGTTTTCTTTCTTCTGAATTTGTTTAATTTTAAAATCTATAATGTCATCTGAAACAAAAAACCAATGCTTTATTTTCAATAAGGTCTTAAATTTTGCATAGTAAATTTCCCATTAGTTCATGTAGATAACAATATCATATCTCTTATTATTATTATTTACCTATGTCGATGCGACCTTGATAGATGTAGATCTCTACCACTTCTAGAGAAGATATAAATGTTTTATATACAAAATGGCGGCTAGCGTCTAAACAAGACGTTTCTCGATTCTATAGATATATGAAATTTTTGTTTTTAAATTTATGTGCACTGATCAACTACCCCGAGAGTTTATTTAGAGTTTTTGATACCTCCTTATTTAAACACGATTTTTGTATACAAACTCAACCATTCACGTAAGAAGTATAACCTATTTTAAACTTGTGAGCATGGGTCTTACATGGCGAAAAGCTAAAATAAAACCATACATAATTTTGCTTTCAATCTGAAGCTTGTTAACTTATGGACACTGTCCCAATATTGCGTTACCTAAATATGCTTACTTCTGTAACCAATAATTGTATAACATGCCCACGACGTTCCTATTACGTCGATTACATGGGTGTATAACTGAAAATGCTAAGGTCTTCAACTTCAGGATTCTTCAAGTGTAAGTTAAAAGTGGAAAATATGTTTCATTGACTGACACGTACTTCAGGAGAGTTAAGATTGTCATTCAAAAAGAGTGGATGGATTTCAAGGAAATCTCGATTTCCTTCGCCGGCTTTCTAGTAAGAAACTGAGCGTATTAAGCCTCAAGTAACTTCTAGTAAGAATATACATTTAAAATACTTAAAATCGAAATACCAACACTCGTTTAATTAGCAAACAACGTTTCAACATCATATAATTGTACAGGCTTCCCATTGTGAAATTTGTACTTTACCTGTAGCAAAACTATAGTCGAAAAATTTGCAATCGTCCAGACTAAAAATACAAGTCAGTAGCTGGTTTGTCGAAGATGATTATACTTATTAAGTAAGTATAATTATTTTATGACCAACAATTGTTGCAATTGTACCTAATTCTATCTACTTAAGAGAGGTAACCAAAAATATTACAAACTTTGATTTTGTAGTTTTTAAAAATTAAATAAAAAATTAATGTAAACGTAATTCTTCATAAACGCGAAAAACAATAAATACAAAATCATGCTTTAGATATTTGTTTGGGGTGCTTTTCATTTCAGAGAACAATATCCATAAATTATGTTTAAAATTTTTTACAAAAAGTGAGATGATTATTGAAACGGATTTTGTTAAACCAGTGAACTAACCGGTTTTCCATCAAAATCAAATCTTCAGATTAATATTAAAAGCTTTAGTACTAACGAGTACATATCCACAGGTATGCCTCTCTCCTATTAGAGTTTTAAATATGTTATGCAATTTTCGTATGTGTCTTTTTTAGCAAATAATGTATATATTACGTTTCTTGTTTCTTTTACCATTTGTGTCCTATTTAACTGTAATGTAATAAAAAACCCCCCAATACTAATTGATAAAATTTTTATTGAGGATTATTAACATTAAAAAAACAAATTTCTGTTAAAGTAACATTCTTACCTTCCAAACCTAAAAACATTAATCACATTTGTACACTTTTAGAATGTTTATTACACACCACTATTACTATTTTGTAAATTTTTTTAAACATAAAATACAAAGCGAATGATTGTAAAAGATTTTGTAAAAGATGATTGTAGCAATGCAAAAGATTTTTCAAATTAACAGGTTTATTCAAAATAATGTTTATTTACACGGGGTTTTAGATACGTCCTAAGATTTATAAATTACGGGTGTACAAAATTTTAAATGTTTTAATAAATTTCGGGAATGTCAACTCGATAAATACTATAGATCAAGATTTAAACCTGGTAAGAGGGACCATATTTTATTACAGGTAGGTGTTATTAGCTAGTATTTGCTATATTAGCTCAAGGTGGTGTTAATTTTCTAATATTTGAACAGTTATATCTCGGATATATACCACAAGATAAATCCAAATTACTCTTTACTTAAAACTTTTATGTAAACTGCACCTCACTTATTTATCCTTACTCATCTTTAAATGACTCATCGTTTCAATATGGTATCCATACACAACTGCTATAAGTTGATATGTTTATAAAACACATTTTCTGAATAGTTTTATCTAAATTAAAGTTTACAACTTTAAAAGGAAATGCATATCCCTATAATAATGGTTAGTCTTGCAAAGTTACTAAATGTGTTACGATTATAATAAACATGTTATCATTGAGAGTTATTGTCCCATCAATGTCTTACAAATGAAAAATTTTAAAAGGATAATTCATCTTGAATTTTCAAATTTTGAGGTGACAGCTATGTGAAATCTACCTTTGTTCAGACTAAACCGGAAGGGAAATAATTATATACAAGAGAATTGTCTCGCAGAGAGGAAAGCCAGTTCCCGCTAGGTTTCTACGGACGTTGTTCTGACAAATGATCTGAGTTGAGAATGAAGATTCGCCCTTTTCTTTATTTGTATTCCTCAGTTGACTTGATCCTCCACGTAATGTAAAACTGAAAATTATTCTAAATCATGCAGCACTTAATACCGTAGCTGAAAAAATATGTAATAGACACGCATTTCTTCAATAGAGATATCGATAACTATTTAAATCATCTTTGATTTATACCCAGTATGGTGTTTTAAAACACAAGCTGTATTACAATATGTTTAGAAAACTTTGAAATAAATGATATAATGTTACTTGCTTTTAGATGCGGCTTTTTGAGCGCAATTTCATTTTGAAAACCAAGGACACTATTGGCATTAAAAAAGAGTTTTTTATGCCATTATAATCAATCCTTAGATAAGTTACAGCAACTGAAATATAGGCTAACCTTCTCATCTATTTTAGATTCAAAGTAAGCTCAAAGTGCAATGATTTAGGGGCCTGGAATCTGAGCTTGATACACACCTTGCCTGATTATCTAAGTATTCGAAAATAATCAACATCTCTCACCAAAGTCTTATTATATCAGATATAACAGCTCCAAACATTTAATTTACTATTAAACTACTTGTATTTTAAGCCAGTGTGGAGGAATCTTTATATCAGGTGCCTTGGCTTTCAGTAAGCTTGGTTATAATGTAATAAATGAGCATTCATATAGACTAATGATATTATTGTTATCAGTTTAGTGAGTGATAAAATAATATCAGTGGATATCTGATTGACGCGGCGCCGGTCGGTGTGGTCGTGGCAAGCAGTTTTGTACGGACAGGTCGTCAGTGTTAATGTGGTTTCTGTGGACAGTGAAGTGGTTACACTAAGGGTCGTAGGTCTGAGAAGAAAATTGTCATTTTACTCCACGTTCTGTTCAATGATCTAAGCGGAAAAGATCGAATTCATCTCCTGTAAGTGTACTGCAGATCGGTAATATGGATGAGAGAGTGGAGGACATCACACATCGGCCGCTTATGGAAGGGTTTAAGTGGCTTGTTGGACGATAAGTTGTCTAAATAACAAAAAAGGACGATTTGGCTAATATTACAGGTCAGGTGCATATACTAGCTGAGGATAACAGGTAACTTACGGAGAGGAAGTTACTCAGTTAAAAGCTCAAGAAAAATTTAATATTGAATAAACTTAACGCCCCTTAGAAAATAGATTACGTCCCTAAAAAT
>NW_025786648.1:0-16629 GCF_021130785.1 Homalodisca vitripennis
ATTTTCACCGAAAAAGTAAGCGCTCTGTGGTGTAATGGTAGCACATTCACCCGGCAAGTGAGAGATCCGGGTTCGACTCCCGGCGGAGCAAGTACTTTTTGTGATTCAATGTTTATTGAAATTAAATAAGGCTATTGCCATTTATACAATTTAACGTAAATAAAAGTCGTTTGACAGGTGTTTGGTCTTCCGATCATATGTTAGTTTGTTTTATTTAAACGCATATGTGACCAGATACGGCTAAATACAAAATAATTGAATCGGAAAAAGTAAGCGCTCTGTGGTGTAATGCGTAGCACATTCACCCGGCAAGTCGAGAGATCCGGGTTCGACTCCCGGAGGAGCAAGGTTACCTTTTTGTGATTACAATGTTTATTGAAATTAATTAAGGCTATTGCCATTTATACAATTTAACGTAAATATATGGCGTTTTGACAGGGTGTTTGGTCTTCCGATCATATGTTAGTTTTGCTTATTTAAACGCATTTGTGACAGATACGGCTAAATACAACAATAATTCGAATTCGGGAAATTGTAAGCGCGCTGATGGTTGTAATGGTAGCTCATTCAACGGCAAGTGAGAGATCCGGGTTACGACTCCCGGCGGAGCAAGTACTTTTTGTGATTCAAGATTGATTTTATTTAGAAAAAACTTTATTTTTATATAATATTATATATATCAACGTGATATATTGAATAAATGCAAACGGTTCGACTCCCGGAGCAAGTACTGATCATTTTTTGAAATATTAATAAAGAAGTCTAGACCACTTTTGGGACACACAGAAAATCAAGGTAAAATACTGTTTTAAAGGACAAATAAACGAATCTGTAAAATCAAACAGTAAGGGGTTCCTAGACCCACTTTTGGGACAGTCAGATAAACAATGTAAAATTATGTCCATGGAACCATAAACAAATCTAATAAAATCTAACAGGAAAGCACGAATGTTAAATAACCGAATCTTTAGCTGTTTTACTGTTCCAATGTTTGCTTCTACTTTTATAAAGCTGTTTTAATGAAAAAATTCAAAAAATCTTAAAAAAAAATCTTTATTCTACAAAGTTAATTGTAACACAGTCTTTATCTTTTATTAGTCTTCTTTCTAGTAACAATCAAGTGTAATTTTTACCATTTTTTGTTTAATTCTTTAATGCTTTTTCTCATCCAAAACAGTCAAAAAATCTGTTCGGCAGTGTACTTTTACACTCCTTCCAACTCGGCAATTATTGTAAACCCGAAATTATCATTTCATTGTCTCCAAATTCAAGATTCTATATCTCTTTTTTTCTTCCAATTCCACTAATTTCTTATATTCTTTGAATCTTAGTTCACCCAAACCTCATTCTACTCTTGTAACAGCGCTGCCATTTATTATAGGAAAAATCTTTTAACTATATTTAGTTAAAAGATTTTTTCTATTACAAATAGAAAACAATCTGAAAACATTTGACCAGAAATTGTGCTGATTTGTGGATCAAAAATCACTACTTCTCAAAATTTTATTTTACAAATTTTTGCTCTATAAAGTAGAACAATCTGAAAACATTTGATCAGAAATTGTGATGATTTGTGTCAAGTTGTCACAAAAATCACCACTTCCTCAAAAATTTTACGTTTACAAATTTTTGACTCTTAAACTATGGAGCGGTGAAATATGAGAGTGACCATACTGCAAAAAAGATTGTTTTTGAACATCACTATAATCGGCATTATAATTCAAAGACTTCATCTGAAAAATAAAGATATTTATGAAAAAGAATTAAATTATTTGAGGAATTGGGCTAAAGAGAATCAAATCGATGGTCACGAAATGATGTACAATATAGAAAAAATTGGCCGTGAATTTAAAGAAAAGCTTTGAGGAAGATAAAAAAGATCTCAATCTATTATATGATTGAAAAATTTCTAATCAATCGCTAAAAAAAATTGTCCATAGAAACAAACGATAAAAAACTAAGTCTGAACATGATCGAATAAATTGATAAAACTCTTAACGAAAAACCTGAAAAATATCATAGATGCTAAGATAGTTTTATCCTCAATACACGGTCTTTTCAAAAAAAAAAAAAAAATAGCCCCCCAATTACAATTTTAACAAACTTGAACGACAATTCCATGTCCAATTTACAAATATCTATCAAATTATGAGGCCAGAAATTAAAAGTTTAATAGAAAAAATTTCAAGAGAATGTTAAAAATATGAAGGGTTATCTCTCGTTGGATTGTGAATATTGAAAGAATTTTAGTGAACGGTGAAAACACAAACGTTGTCCAATGTACTTTACACTATAAAAGCAGATGAAATCTTCGATGTAAATGATTTTTATCACCAAACAATTTAATAAATGAAAAACACATCGTGGAACAAAACAAATCATCCAAATAAGGGTTCTGGATGGAAACTTTAAAAAGCTGCATACAAACTAGTTTTGAGCATTAATCAAAACACGAAATGATGAACGCCAGGATCATATATCGAGTTACCAAAGAAAATCAAAGATAAAAAAGCTTGTAGAAATATAAAAAATTGAGTTGATTTTTGCTTTATTTACTCTCATAAGATGTGCTATTGACAAACCCGAGACTCATGTTGACCAGAGCAAAACAATTCGAAAAAATTCGTGAACGATGAGTATATTTTCTGGATTCGGACTATCCTATGTCTTTAAAAGATATACAATTATTGAAAAAACGAAGAGCAGCAAAGCAAAGTACAAGTATCCGCGGAAAAAATAAAAAAATGTCTGTAAATGTCTATACTTTTGATCGAAAAACTCCACATAGTACCGTTGCAAATTTCAGAAGTTTATGATCGCTAAGGTTTAGAAGTTGATTTATTGTATGTTTAACAAGATGATTAATCCCATTATGTTTTGATAACAGACTTTAAGTAGATTAGCGAGTTCACTGATATCAAAAAATGGCTCACAAGACGTTCTTGTGTCGAAGATGTTTTATAAAAAAGGGGGGGGGGGCCATTTCTACAAATATAGATGCTTCTATCAGATCATTTAGAAAATTTGTAAAGCAACATTAAGTTTGCAAGCCAATTATGCCGTTTCCGGGTTTCAAAACAACGAAATTTACCATTTACCAAAAGAAATTTAGCCATCACGATACGTTATTTTTATGGATTTTGAAAGCATATTAGAGAAGATTCCTCACATGCAAAAACAATCCTCGCAAAAATCGACTACAACCAAGATTCAGAAGCATTATTCCTTATGGTTTTACTCTATATTTTAGTGTCTATTGTGGACAACATCGCTATGTACAAGCCGATATGTTATCGAGCAAAAAATGAAGAAGAGTTGCCGAACGTTCCTACAATATTGTTTTTGAAGAGCTCAATAAATTATCCGTAAGTACATAGCTAAAAAATATTAATTCAATAGAACATGAAGCCCATGAACATTGACTGACGAAGAAGAAAATTTCGTATCAAAAATTCAAAATCTTTGCCACATTTGTTGAAGACAATATCGATTATCAAGGACTACTGAAAAAACTTTTAGGGTTTTTACTCAGATAATTGGGAGTTCTGCTTATGATATCATTCAAAAAATGCAGAGATCACTGTCATTTGGACTGGAAAAATTTCGAGGTGCAGCTCATAGATTTTGTCATCTGAATTTGACAATTTCCTCAGAATATTCCCCGTTTTCTGTCACAATAAGTTTGTCTAATTACGATACGCATTTGTACATAAAAGAATTGCGCACAAAAACAATAACGGTAATGTTGATTTGAATTGCAAAACACCGATGAACGATATATAAGATTACTCTGTAAATTCTGGATACGGGTATGAAATTTGATGGTGACTAAACCTAGAAAAGTTTCATCAAGTTTTCGTGTTTGTGTAGACACGTTTTCAGATGTCATGGCCTCGGTCTATAGAAAAGTTAGCTAAAAAATCTAAAGAGAGAAGACTTCAACTAACATACAAATCATTTTATACAAGATGGACTGAATTGAGATAATAGAAAAGACAGCCAAAATGACGACGACGAGATTTTGTAAAAATTTCTATCTGGAAAAGGAAATATTTCCCCTATGAATTTATCGAACAGTATTGAAAAACATTGATTACACAGAAGAATTGAGAATTTCAAGATTTCTATATCACTTTTGACAGAATGAGATGCATATCTGAGAAAGATTTTCAACACTACTTATAATGTTTGGAAACCAAATTGAAAAAAGAGGAAAAATCTAGGATAATTACTCTGATCTCTTAGTAACAGTTCAAGATGTTCTATTGCTCGCTGATATATTCGAAAATTTCAGAAACATATTGGCCTTAATTGTTATAAACTCGAACCCGGTGCACAACTATCTAACAGCATCCCAGTTCTTCGCTATGGGACGCAAGTTGTTAAAATTAACGAAAATCTGGAGGCTTCAGCTAAATTAACGATTATAATATGTATTTTGATGATTGAAAAAAGGACATTCGTGGCGGGCATTTCTCAGTGTATTATAGCTGATATTCGTTAAAGCAACAATTAACAAAATATTTTTGTGAAAAGATTTCGAATAAGGACAAAGCCCGAAAACTATTTACTCTTATCTCGATGCAAATACAACCTTTATGGGGTTATGGTTCTTATGCAAAAAACCTGCCGTTTAGTGATATCAAGTGGATGGATCCTAAAACTTACACAACTGAAGAATGGAGAAGAAACAATTTTGGGAACTCCACTGGCGACGAAGATTATGGCTATACTTCCTCGGATAGTTTGATCTTGGATATCGCAACGAATTTACACGAACATCACAAGGATTTACCTCTTGCTCCAAATAAAACATTTTTAAAAACAAACTTTGACACCAAAGCTCTACTAGATTATAAAACTGAATACGTTGTTCATTCGAGATAATTTTGAAGTTCTATTTGGAAACAAGGTATGATTTTGAAACATGTGAATAGAGTTATTGCATTCGATCAAGAAGTCCTTTTATGAAAGAATACATTGGATTTTTAACACAAACATGAGAACCCACAAGGCCTACAAGCGGAACTTTGAAAAAGGACTTTTATAAGCCTGAGAGATGAACAACTCAGTTTTTGAGAAAAAGTATGGAAAAATGTTGTTGAGAAACAGATGTGAATATTAATACGCTTGGAAATGAAGAGAATTTTCAATGAAAACAGGCCAAGAGAAAATCGAATAATCTTTCCAAAAGCTTCACTATCTTTGGGACGACCAAAACTGTATAGCGAGTCACATGTATAAACAAAAGGTTTAAATTTAACAAAACGCGATTTCTACATAGGATTTTCAGTTCTCTTGACCTATCAAAAATTGCTAATGTACGGAGGTTTTATTTACAACATAATTAAAGAAGATTTGATCCAGATTTGATATCTTGTGGTTTACATGGGATACAGGGACAGTTATTTTCCTAGAATTGGAAAACGAGATCCTTTTAAAATTATTGAAAGATATAGATATAGATGACTTTTGATACCAAGTGGATTATCCCAAAAGATCATAGAAATGTTTCACGTACTAAATAATAAGAAGGGTTAATAGGGGAAGAATTCAAAGGACGAATTGAACGGCGAGATAATTAGAAGAATTTTGTGCGTTTTTAAGATCAAAGATGTTACTCGTACAAATATCTAGGACAAAAATCCAGAGTTAGGTGTAAAGGAATTAAGCAGAAAGCGTTGTAAATAAAAACAAACTAAATATACGAAAAACTTGAAGAGGATTGTTTGATTTCGAAGATAAAGAGAGGAATTTTATGGGAGATGACTGTTAAATAAAAAAGCTAGAATAAACATGAATTGGTACACATTGTTACCATAAACATAACGCTGGCACCTGAAACGCTAAAGGATGATAAAGGAGACATTGTCCTAGGAAAAATAAGAATCGATACGAGTACCGATATATGGACTTATGATAGCAAAATCTGATATAATTAGATGAGTTAAATATAACTTGGAAACTTTGGAGTATCGTAAATGGAAGAATGATTTAATGTCACTGTCCACAAGTGTAAAAAGAAAACGAATTTAAATATAGTATTCTAAAATTGTTCAAAATCTCAAAACAGGCATTGTATAGATATTGCTAGCTAAAATGTTCAAGAAATGTAAGACATAATAAGGAGTAAAATTTTAGTAAAGAGATCCTTATGAAGAAAAACAAAGTAAAGAAAGAATGCTAAGAATAAGAGAAGAATATCGAAGATTGAAGAGCTCGAGAAATTCATTGTCACCAGTACGAAAAAAGTTTAAAAAGAGAAAAATTATAACATATTAGGAATTGACGCGATTTATGGTGGCAGCAGATTTAGTTTATATAATGTCTAACTATTCAGATCCAAAATGATGGATTTTAAGATATATGTTAAATGTATTAATTGATACTTTCTCAAAATATGCTTGGGTCAATAGTACGCTATCAAAAGAATAAAACGAGCAATGGAGCTAATTTTCAAAAGCTTGGTTCTGAAAGATAGTAGTTAAAAGATGCCCATAAGGGCATCAATTCACAAAACCATGCCTAACCTAACCTTCATACATGATAAGGGTTTAGAAGTTTGAAAAAATAAAGAAAATTTAACGAAGTTTTGAGAAATACGTACAACATTATAAGAATTTAGTCATACTGGAAAACGAAGATGAAATCAAGGTAATTGTAGGAGATGATAAATAAACAAGAACTCAAAATGAAAGAATGAACGGTTTCTTTTTAGTAAGATTAATAAAAACTTTAAATGGATCCGATTATTCCTTCAAGAAATCGTAGTAAATGAAAATATAACGATTTACTGGTTCAATAGTCACAATCCAAAAACATGAAAACCGAAAGACGTGTAGATAAAGGATGCAGAAAAAGAGTTATTAGAGACCGTTTTTCAAGTATATTCCACCCAGGAAATTCCATACGAAAAACTAAATTTTAAAATGTTCATTAGTCAATGAATTATGTAAGAATTGTTAGTAAAAAACAAACATTTTCGAGCAAATGATAAAGAACAATCTGGTCAAGAGAAATCTTTGTGATATTATCAAATTAATAACGAACAGATCCCTGTAAACTTTATAGTATACCAAAAGTATTTAAAATAATTGAAAGAAATAAACCGGAAAAGGTTTTATGAATATGGAATTGAGAGAAAGTCAAAGATTTTTTCTATATAAATGGAGGCCCAAAAGATAATGTTCAATGTGAGCAAAGAATTAAAAGGTTTTGAAGAAATTTTATAAAGATAAAGAGTAGAAAAGATGGAAAATTCTTTATAATTGTAAATGATTGTTTATATGGAAGTGATCTAAAAGAGCTGTATGATAAAAATAGAAAAATTAAACTTTGGCAAGAGAAAGAATGTAACTTAAAATGTAAAGAAACTAAAAAAATTTCAGAGTTTAATAGTGATCACTATACTAGTAGAGATAAGAGGAAAGACTCATATTGTAAAGATTTGTTGTAAAGAAGAATCAACCATAGAATTATATTATGAAGATACTCAATGTGAATGTGGAAGAACTATAAAATGGTTAAAATAATTATCAAAAACATTTATAAACACCAATATCCTAATTCAAGGAGTTTAAAACATTTTCATCGTGTAATATTTTTTTTCTATAATAAATGGAGTCTCAAAAGAAAATGTACAAAGTGTCAAGAAGGAGAATATTAAAGACTGTTATTGTAATGAATTATAATGATAAAATGAACAAATTAACTTTAGAAGAGAAAAAAGTGTGTACTTTTGTAAAGAAATTAAAAATATTTCTGAATTTAATAACTGGCAGTATAGTAAAGATAGAAAAGATGCTTTTTGGCAAAGATTGTGCTAAAAAAAAAATTTTCAGCGAAAGTTTAAAAAACGAAATGCCTTGTGAAGATGAAAAAAAAATTCTACGATGGTTTATCCTAGTTATGCTAAACGATTACCAACAAAATAACATAATTCGAGAGTTTAACATTTTTCATCGTGTAATTTAGATATTCTATAAATCAGTCAGAGATTCTTGCCATATTTGTAGTAAAATGTTTTCCGGTTGTATAAAATAGTCAAAGATTCTTTCATTTGGTTATACAGATTGATAGAATTTGGTTCGTCATCAATGAACAAAATCTCTAATTCAGGATAATTTATTTTTAGATGTTTTAATCGTTTTGGTAATTCTCGTTTTCTTCCTGAGGCTCTGATAACGTAATAAGGCCATTCCCACATGTGATTCTTCTTAATTTAAACACAAAAACATGGTGTTTTTTTATCCTTATCAAAATCTTTACATACCATATCTCTCTTCATTAATTCCATTCGCAATTCTTGATTCTCTATTATCAATGATTATCATTTCATCTTTTAAAATTGTAACTTTTTTTTTATTTCATCTTTTCATAACTGCTTATTTTCGTTTTTGAGTTTTGTACCTCACAATTATTTTCTAATGGAAGGTAAATACTTTCCTTTCGTAACCCAATTTTTAAACAATTTCGCTTCTGGTTTATGCGACTCTCAAAATTCAAAGAATATTAGTCCAGATTCATTAACTAAAACAGTGTTATATTGGAAGTTTGAAGGTAAGCTATTTATAGCCCCCCCTTATATTTAGATTAAAATAGAAGTTTTTTATCATCTTCGTCAACGTTTATTCTGATCGTTTGCATAGTATTTTCATATTCTAGAATTTTTGCTACGTCTTTAGCCTTAAACCAGATCACATTGTTTTCGTCAACAATCGTAAAGATATGTTTGTTATTGAATTTTAGTTGATTATTGAGTAGGTCTACAACTGACTCCATTTAGATAGAAAAGAAATTTAACTAGTAATTTTTATTTCAGTATAAAGTCTAGATTCATTGATAAAAACAGTGTCAGGATGAAGATTGTTAAGGGGCCATTCGAATAGCCCCTTGTTTTTTAAGTAAAAATATTGAATTTTGTCATCATCATCAACTCATTTTTATTCCTTTTTCAATCTTAAATATATTGTTGTTTTACTCTCATTATTTAATAAATTTCCCTCAGAGTCTTGTATAGTTAGAAGATTTTTTGAATTCTTTTAATATTTTTTCTAATTGGAATATAATCGATTTCATTCGGTTTTTCACTGATTTTTGATCCATAAGCAACATTTGGGAAAAAAGTGTACAAAATTTCAGATTCTTTGTGTAAATGTTCGGTATGATTTTCAAAACTAGGTTCAACGAGATTGCAGTGCACTTCAATTACATCGAACGGTCTAAATTTTGGCGTTTTATTTCCTAAATATACCTGATTTGGCTCAATAGTTTCTTGAACAAACCCTAACAAATCTACAATAATTGCTGAAAACATTATTCTTACTGGTGATTTTATTTGAATTTTATTAGAGAGATAATTTTTTTGCATTTCAAACTTGTTTTCGTCAAAGTTTAAAGATTTATCTGATTGTTTGAATGTTTTCAGATAATTTTTAAGAGAATTTTTTATTTGATCGAAAGTATAATATCCTTTGTTTAAACCATAATATTTTGTTATGTTCTTCTCACTAAATCCTATACAATAAGGAGAACTTTCACTAATATTTATTACAAAATTGTCAGAATAAAAACCGCTTAAACCGATAAAATAATTTGATTCTTCCTCTAAGTGTATAGGATGTTCCAAGTTTAAAACTAATTTAGAGCTTTCTGAAGTCAACTTGAACAGCTTCATTTTCGCAAGCGTTGCTTCAAGATGAAAATCTTCTATTTAAATGGAGAAATTTTTAAAGCAAAAAGATCAGATAAAACTTCAAACGTTTGAAGAAAATAAGAAAGATCAACCAATCAGATTGTTAATTGTTGGTTCAAGTGGATGTGGAAAAACAACTTTATTATTGAATTTTATCTACAATAGGTTGATTCCTTATTCCAATTTGTATGTTTTTAGTAAATCTTTAGAACAAGACGCCTATAAAAAATTACAAGAAAGATTTGAAAATATTGAGAAAAACTTAAACAAAAAAATATACACATTTTTATAATGCTTCTGAGGACATAGTTCCGTTAAGCGAATGTAAACCGAATTCTTTAATCGTTTTCGATGACTGTATTTTAGAAAATCAAGACGTTATTAAGGAATATTTCGTAATGTCCCGTCACAAAAATATCTCTTGTATCTATCTTTCTCAATGCTTTTCAAAGGTTGATAAACAAGTTATAAGAAATAATTTGAATATGTTGTGTGTTTTTAAGCAAGATGATCACTATTCGAGAAAGATTTATAACAATTATGTGGGATCTGATATGAGTTTTAACCACTTTATTGAGTTATGTGATAAAATTTGGAAGGAAGACTACGGATTTTTAACTATTAATCTAACTTTGAAGCCTAAAAATGGTAAATATTTGAATAAATTTTCTAATATAAATGCTGCTCAGTGGTCTCGATAAAATATTTGTTACAATTATTTTTACATTATCTTTACTTTTTATTTACATTATGAAAACAACTGAAAAACGGTAAATCTGTTACGTTCCACGTTTTACGTTCCACGTTTTCACGTTTCGTGTTCACGTTTCGTGTTCTCGTTTTTACGTTCCACGTTCACGTTTTAAGTTTCACGTTCACGTTTTACGTTCCACGTTCCACGTTTCGTGTTCTCGTTTCGTGTTCACGTTTCCACGTTCCACGTTCACGTTTACGTTCCACGTTCACGTTTACGTTCACGTTCACGTTTTACGTTCCACGTTCACATTTTTACGTTTCCACGTTTTACGTTCCACGTTTCAAAATTTTCCTAAATAAATGGTGAACGTAACTTCTGAAGAAGCGAAAAAACTTGATCAAATCGAAAAGAAATTAATCAAAGAATTTAAAGAACAGATTCGAATTGATGAAAAAGAACAAGAACTTATTCAAAAAATTAATCAACCTGTAACTTCTGCAATAAAAAATGTTGAGGGCAAAATTGAAAATGTTTTAAGCGATAATCAAAATTTGATGAATTTGGTTCCAGTTGTACGACAATTTGCTGATATTTCGATACCAGAATCTGAGTTTGAATTGCCAAAATTACCATCTTCAACACCATTTAGACCTCGAATCATTGAAGACTCTACCATAGTTGAACCAATAAGTCCTGGAACAACGGATATAATAATTGGTGAAATTGGTAAAAAATTTCTTCCTAGAGCAAAGGATGATAAATTTGGTTTGTATTGGGACAGAAAAAAGAAAAGTTTTATGATTGGAAATTTGCCCGTGAATTTTGAGCATAATGATATCATTATTAATGAAAAAACATATGAAGGAACTCAAGGTTTATGGAGATTATTAACAGGCACTGATGTTCCAAAAGACGGTTTATATTCTGAAGAAGACTTGAAAAAGTATACTGAAATTTTATGGAAATCTGATTCAATTTACAAAAATAATGATCCATCAACTAAGAAACCAAAGTCAAGTAAAGGTAAAAAATATCTCAATTTGATTAAACCAATTTGGGAAAAAAGAATCGAAGGATCAGGTGTGAGAAAATACAGTGATAATAAGATTGAATACAGATATATCGACGATTTGACAAAACTCGATGGAATTATTAATTATATTTATGCTCAAGAAAAGGCTGGAAACAACAATTTTTGAACGAAAAGAAAGCGATTAAAGATTTTATTTCGAACAAACTTGATGAAATGATTGAAAAACCTGATGGAATTAAATATTTAAAACGAGTTTTGCCGGCAATAAGTTCATCTATGATTGAGGGTAGTGGACTTTTGAATGATTTTATCAACAATTTACCTTTTGAATTACACGTACCAACTTATCAGTATCTGGGGCCTGGCACAAAACTCGAAAAAAGACTAAAAAGAGGAGATACTGGTATAAATAAATTAGATCAAGCTGCTATGGAACACGATATTTTTTATGCAAAACATAGAGACACAAATTCCAGACATATCGCAGATAAAGTTTTGCAAGATAAGGCAATGGATAGATTTTTATCAAAAGATGCTAGTTTAGGTGAAAGATTTGTTGCGCTTCCAACAGCTGGAGCAATGTTTTTGAAGAGAAAACTAGGAATGGGAATCGAAGAGAACTTGAAATTTTAACTATATAAATGGAGGTGAATGTAAATTTCAGCAAAAATCAGAAAGAAAAAATAAAATCCGCTTTTAAGAAGAAAATACCCGTTAGTATTCAATTTAAAATAGATCAACTAAAAAATGGCGAAGATAAGATATTTTTAACAAATAGACAATACAATAAACTCGAAAAACATAAGAAAAACAATAAAGGAACCAGAATAGAATTTTCTTATAATCAGTTGAAAGAACTTAAAAATGGTGGACTTTTGAAAGATTTATTAGATTTTGGAGAAAATATTCCAGTTGTTAAAAATGTTGTTCCTTATGTTCGTAAAGCTGCTCCAATCGTTAAAAAGGATGTGATTCCTATTGTTCGAAACATTTTAAATTGGTTAGATAAAGAGTTGGAAGATGTTACAGGATCTGGATTAGATGAAAAAACTTTGAATTACGTGAAATCAAACATCGGAAAAAAAATTTGAACCCTTAACATTCGGAGAATTGGAAGAAATCTGCAAAAATATTAAACATTTTAGGGAATCTTCATGAGAGATACATTACCTGAAAAAGTTAAGAAATTTGAATGTGGAATTGTGAATTTAGACTCGATTATGGGAAGTGGAACACATTGGATTTGTTATTATAAAAATGATAAGAATGCATATTATTTTGATTCGTATGGAAGAATTGAGGACAAACCACCGAAAGAATTGATCCAATATTTAAAAAAATCAAACGTTTATTATAACGATTCTCAAATTCAAGACTATAAAGATCCCCCAATTTGTGGTCATTTATGGTTTTTGTGTTGAATGAACTGAGTGATGGTAAAGATTTTAAAGAAGTTGTTAACAAATTATTGCTTAATAAATATGGATTCACAAAATATTTTTGACGTATTTGGAACACAAATTATTCAAAATGTAGATAATAGTTTGAATTTTGATAGTTTGAGAAATGAGTTTGATAACAAGTTAGAAAATGTATTACAAAACCTTCCAGATTCAGATATGTTTGCTGTCGAGATTGAAGATTTTAAAGCAGAATATGATAACAAACTTGCAAATTTCATGAGTTCAAATGAAGTTGCTGATAAAATAAAAACATTGGAAAAAGAAGTTGATGATGGTGTAAAAAAATTATTTACCAATTTAATGTCTCATATCGATAAAGCTGATAAAATTACTGAAGCGATCAAAGTTGAAAAGAATTATGTTAGTTTGGCTAATAAGAAAAGAATTGTCGGTGTTCGACCTGGTATTGACAAACATGATGTTGTTGTTAAAGAACAAATTTTAAAACCTCTAAAATTATCAGAAAACATCGATATTGTTGATTTACATGATCCGAATGTTAAAAATGCCTTAGATTTTAAAGGAAAAAGAATTAGCGGTGTTAGTAAAGGAATTAATCCATTTGATGTTGTTGTAATGATTCAATTAGAAGATCCTATTAAAATGTTTAATGAACTAAAACAAAATTATGAGAATCATAAACAGCATGTTAAAGATTTTACAACAGAAGTCTATGAAAAACTTGAAGCGAGAAGTAAAAGATCTATAGAAAATTGTGATGAAAAATTTACAAATTTTGAGGAAAATTTCAATCTATATAAAGGCGATCTTTATGGAAAAATAACAAACTTTTTGGAACATTTCGCTAAATTTCAAGAGGGTTTTAATGAAACCGATAGAAAAAATGGTGAAGTTTTTAAAAGAGTAGTTACTAATCAATCTTTACTTCATGATAAATTAATTAAACTAGAAGAAAACTTTGGCGAAATTAATGAAAAAGTTATAAAAAATAAGCAGTCTTTTGATAAGTTTAGTTTAGATGCCACAAAAACTTTTGAGAATATTGATCATAAACTCGTTGAATACAACGATTTATATCTCGATAAAGTAAATAAACTAGAAGAAAACTTTAATAAATTTAAAGAAGATGTTAATAAAACTTTTGAAAATATTGATAACAGATTTAATGGATTAGGCGGCTATGATGACTAATTTTCCTTATATAAATGGCGCTCATATATTGTGTGAGATGTAAAGAAAAAACTGCAACAAATGATATAAAATACTATGCAAACATCAATGGAGTTAAGAGAATTTCTGGAAAATGTGCTGAATGTAACGCAAAAAAGAGCCAATTTATAAAAACTTGATTTTGAAATTTTTTCTTAATAAATAGAGATGGCGGGACATTACAGTGCTTTCGATCTTTTTATCATGCAACACGAAAGAGATTTGAAAAAAGAACATTGGGATGACATTTCTCAAAAATATGAATTATCCGAAGATATGATGAGATTATACGTAAACAAATTGAATTGGTATAATACATTATATATATATATATACATTGCTAAATATCAAACTTTATCATCAGAGTTCATTCAAGAAAATATACATTATCAATTAAAAGATCATATGTCTGTTCTTTGTCTCTATCAACACTTGAGTATAAAGTTTTTGGATGAAAATAAAGATACAGTTGATTGGAACAATATTATAGATAGCGGTTACTATCCTGTGCAGATTTTATTGAAATATGTGACCGAGATCGCAAAATTTAAGGAAGAGAATCCTGAATATGACGAAGTAGATCATTAAAAATGACTCTAATCTTTTTAATTATTTTACTAAAATTTATATCTTTTCTTATAAAAACGTACATTAGATCGATGAAAAAATGATACACGATGTTTAAAATTTCTAAATTTTCTCTTATTAAATGGCGGACTACAGAAAATATGCTAGTGATATTGAAAGGGCGGAGTTTAAAAATTTCTATCTAATTAGTAAACAACATTTGAATGAACCGAATAAAAGAACTGAGTTTAATATTGATTTTGGAGATAACTTTTGCTCGTCTAACTTCCAGTTTTATATTTCTGGAACTTTAACAAAACAAGATGGTCAAGCATATCTTGGAACTGATAATGTTAGATTAATCGATAATTTTATACCGTTTTTATTTTCTAAGATTGAAGTAAGAAAACACAATAAATTGATAGAAGAAGTCGAAAACTGTGGCCAATTAAGCACAATTAAAGGAACTATTTCGTATTCAAAAAGTGATGTTATTTCTCAAACTTCTAATGGCTTTGAATCAGATTTTAAATTTGGTGTTTTTGAAGCAGCTGGAAATTTATCTCATTTTGGATTAGGATTTTTTGAAAATGTTACTATTCCGATCTATAAAGGAGGATTTTATCTAAGTTTTATAAGAGCAGAAGACGATGATGTGATTCTGAAGACTGCAACTGGAAATGTTATGCCTGTTGATGGAAAATAACAATTACAGATTTTTTTATTAGAGTTCCAATGATTGATTATAAAATCACGAGTAAAATAAGGTTGATTGATGAAATTACAAAAAGTCAAAACATTATGTTTAATTTTCTAGATTGGCAATGTATTGAACAAAAAGGTATTTCCGGAACAACTTATTCGTTCGATATCACAAATATTTATAGAAATATCTTCAATCCCAAGTTCGTTATCATCGGTTTTCAAACAGATAGACAGAATAATCAAGAAAAAAATCCTTCAAAGTTTGATAGTTTGGATGTAAAAAAATATCAGAGTAAAATTGAACGGTTCTTATTATCCAGATGAATTACAAAATTTAAACATTTCAGGAGGTCTTTTCAGAATCATGTATCAGATGTATCAAGATTTTAAGAAAGTTTACTGTAATAATAAGGAAATGTATTACAATCCTAAAGAATTTTTAGCGAATAGACCTATTTATGTCATTGATACAACAAAGAGTATGACAAATATTTCTGGTTCAAAGAACGATATAATTATCAACATGGATTTTCAAAAAGCTGTTACAAACGCGATTTGTTATGTGGTTGTGGTTTCTGAGAAATTTTTAGCCTATGATGTGATTAAGAACGATATTAGAGAAATTCAGTAGTTAATGATGTTCATATTATTCTCTTTCATTCCCTCTAATACTTCAAAAATATACTCTTTCGCCACTGAAAAATCTCGATTTCTTCCGTAATAATCTTTATAATCGTACACATAATATCCTAAATAGTTGTACAATAGAATGAAATTATTTCTATTTATCTCTGTTGTAGAAATGTAAACACAAACATTTGCGTTGAAAAATTTATATCTCGGCAGACTTAGTTCCATAATCTCCATTTAAACAAAAAATCTTTCTGTTTAAATGGAAGAGTATAATGCCAACTGTTACAAGTGTTCTAATAGAGGAGAAATTATCGATAAAAGATATTTAGTTTGTAGAGGTTGTAATTTAATTTTGTACGAAAGACCTAAACCTAAGAAATTTCGAAATAAACTAACACATTTGAATAATCTGCTTATGAAATTACAATACGGAGGTGAGAAACAAACAAAATTTGTTACAGAATTTAGAAAACAGAATAAAAATTTTTACTTATCTCTTGGAACCGTTGAAAAAATTATTTTCCTTTTCAAAGAATACATTAGGTTTGTAGGTATCGATACACACGTTTATTATGAAAAGATTTTACCTATAATCTTTCACTATTTGGATATTGAATTTGATTACGATTTTTAAGCCTGAAATCTTTGATGATTTATAGTACATTTG
>NW_025786649.1:0-15192 GCF_021130785.1 Homalodisca vitripennis
AGGAAAACTGAGTTCCATGTTGGTATATGTCACTCCATGTTATTTGGCTGAGCGTTAGTGAGTATTTCTACATTAATTTTATGGGTAACCATGATGACAACGAGAAAATACAAACTAAATAAACTTATAAGCAAGTTGAATACAATCATGTTAGATTTGAACATGTGTATTTTTTATTCATAGAGTAAACAAATATAATAGAGTGGCACGTCAATGTTTGATTTCATTGACAAGAATTGATTTTAGCGCACTCTTGGGTTGTAAGTACTCTCTGTAGCTCACCAGAACTTTTACAGTTTGAACACTGCTATGAAACTTAGCTTAACGAACATTAGTGTAAAAGTATTATGGGCAAGACTTTTTGCCCTTAACTTCTACGTAGACAAGAATATGTTTTATGTTGGTGCATGTCCAAATATGGAATTTGGATACGCATCATTTGTGTCAATTTCTTTTTTATGATTGATTGTCTGGCTATCTGCCCATAGAACATTTCGGGAAAGAAGTGGGATATGTGTTAAAAAATTTGGTAAGCAACATCAGTGAAGCCGGTTATGTAATGCGTGTTGTGGTGTACTTAAACCTTGTAATTATTTTTGAAAAAACCAAAGAGATATCATCGGGCTATGTAAATAAATAAACTTTATTATGCTATACACTGTTTAAAACGTCTACTAACATAAAGTTAAAAGTAATTTCTTCCATTCTGAAAAATAATTGGTAGAGAGACCATCCTATAAGTACAATTTTAACTAAAGTTTAAGCTATTTCATTATTTTAATTATCCGCCTATAAGGGCTTTCATACATTTTCTTTCTCTCCCGTTGACATCGTCCATATCATTGGATTTTAACATCTCCGGTATCATCGGTCTAGATATAGAACAAAGCCAGGCAATCTAACTTTTACAATAATACTAAAATTTAGTAGCTAATTACCGAAAAATTTTAAATATATTAATCCCATGAAATAAAACACTACGTATTTGTGAAATAGGGTTTCCCCTAGTATGGTATCCCTTTAGTATGGATTCGCCAGCGATAAAGCCATTGATAACTAATTAACTACATCTACAATGTATTTTACAAACAGTTTTTAGTTTTGATTTTCTAAATACATTTTATATTCTCCCGAATATGCTTTCGCATAAACTTACATTTTTTAATGGTTGGTGTTAGAGATATTTATGGCAAAGTGCATAGAATTCATACACAAAAAGTCATGTACAGTATATTCAGAATCAAAGTCTTGTGATCTAGTAGCTGATGAACGTATTAGGTGTTTTTTAGGTCTTCCCTTGCATTTGCCCGACCTACTGTAAACCAAGAAATTACTACCAGGAATACCTTTTAAAAGGGGATATCACAGATAATTTTTTTCCCTCCAAACAAGTTCAATCCAATTTATATCTCTACCAAAACCGGAGAAGACACGAGGAGAGGGGAAAATCTTGTAAATATTACATTTGATTACACCTATTTTTCAGATTAAACATTAAAGTGAACTAGAAAATTCAGTCAAGATAAAAAACGTATTCAAGTCCAAAGTTCTAAAGATGTAGAAGGAAAGGGCAAAAGGGGAAAGGAAAGATGATCGTCAAATCAATTCTGTTAAAAACAGAAATTGAGAATTTAATGAATGTATATAAACCCCTTATATCTCTAACAAATGATATTAAAGGTATTTTAATAAAATATTATTAAAAAAATAAAATATAATTATGGTTTTATACAATTATATATATTTTATAAAGTAAATTATAAAAATAAAATAATTGTATGACTATTTTTACAAATTGAGTACTTAATCAGCTCCTCAATGTTGTCTAGTATATATAAAGTTTGCTATAACGTAACAAAACTTGCAGTACGAGTTACTATACACATTGGCTCGATCATGTTAATTCTAAGATAATAAACTTGGACAATTATTTGCCATTATAATTTATATAGAACAAAACATAATTATTTGCCAAACTTCATTAAAACCTTTTACTAGTTTGGGATTAAATTAAAATAAAAATCTAAAAGTTTATTTATATTCATACCATCAGTTATATTTTCTTTAAAATTAAAAATTCTTTGAAAAATTCCTGTCAAAAGTTATTGATAAGGCTAGTACGCTCACAGGATAAATGTCGCAACAATGCAGAAAGTTTTTGGGGGATGAAGAGAGGTTGAGCTATCGCCCTGGGAGTCTAATACTCACACACAATATACACAGCACACAGCACCATATATATATATATATATAATATATATATATTTATATATATACAGTCTCGTTGACGGTTTTAAATTGATTCCTTATGTTGGTAATATATTACTTAATATACATGCCAAATTACCAACAAAAGGAATCACTTTTTAACCGTCTAACGAGACCGTACTATTAAACTAAAAACAGCAAACAATACAAGTTATTTATGAAAATAAATTGAGAATTTAAACCTTTGTTTTAGCTGGAATTTTTAATTGTTACTGAACCTAGAGAATTTCAATGTTATTTATTAATCGTTAACTTCAAAACCTTTTAATTCAATATTAAAACGTTGCAAAAGTATATCGCAATATAAATTGCTTAATACTATGAGTGAAATTACGGGACCCTAATCCCCATCATCACGAAGATATACGAGTGCGAGGTTGCCTTAGGTCAGCGAGCAGGCGATGTTACGTCTGTAATAAGACTTTTGAAACAATCATCTCTATCACTGAGGTGCCTCAGTTCGTTCTGGAGACCTAATGCGAGAAAACGCTCTTTGGGGATCATGAATGTTAGTTTTTGTGCAAAGTTTGTATCCCAGTCGATTATGCGGACATTATGAGAGATATCAGTCAATGTACGTTTTCAATGTTTAACCTGCAGGCGTCTTTGTAACTTTGAATTTGCATTAAAAACAATTTATAACAATTATAAAAATAGTATATAAATATATTCCTCTTACTTTTCGTCCTAATTACATTGTATTTACCGTTCTTAAAAAAAAATGATTTAGAGGTGTAGTAATGATGTACCAAGGTTTATTGCTTTATCTGTAATCGTTCAGAAATTACGAAGCCCTGTGCTGGGATTTGTTAACACCCTGTATACAATTATATACCGGTATTGAATTTGAATATCTTGCTCTTGGTCAAAACACTGCGTTAAAAATATATTAAGCCACTGAAAGCATGCAATAAAACTTATATGTGAGTCACTTATTTAATTTTATCGTCAACAATTTGTTTGAAACTTCTGTATGCTACATTAAATGTAGCCATTTTCAATGTGGACAATTAAACATTTTTTCACATTTCCTAGATTAGAGTTGTGGGAAATAAGACTTAATGGTATTTATCTTTTGGTTATAGTATTGCAAAAGCAAATGTGAATCTACTATTAAAAAATTAACCATTTGTTTTTCCGCACAGAGAATTAAAGTGTAGTGCAATTTCGAATAAGAGTTTGGGTAAATGATATTGTATGGTATTTATCAGTGGTGTAGAGTATTACTAATACAAATGTGAATGGGGTTGTTTTGCAAAGAGAAATAATGAGACGAACCTGTGCGCTTAACCAAGGAGGACTACAAAGTATATATTCGTATGATTTACAATTGTAACTAAGGATTCAAATTAAAGTTTTGTTAAGAGGATTGGGCCGGGATAGGAAAATATATGAACGACAACAGTTAAATCTAACCTAACTTATCTGAACGAACATGATACTGGACACAGGAACAGCACAATTCAGCTTCATGCTTAGTCACAGTCTTTCCGAAGAGGATTGCATCTTTAATTTTCTTTATATCATTAAATTATTTGTTTATATTATTATTTTTACTTTGTATCATAAATGAATCGGTATTATTTTTATATACATATGTTAAGTACTATTACTTAATAATATGTACTAAATTATATTTTACAACGAAATATGGGTAACGTAAATAAAAATTTGTGATGTTATAACAGTTTATTGTACAGACTTTAAATGAACCAAGAAATAACAAACCAATATTCTCATAGATTCTCATACTCAAATATTCACTAACCTTATGTTACAGTGAAGAAATAAGAAAACTGTTCCATAAACGGAAAACTTCGTTTATACATGGTCTTTTACATGGGCTGTTTTTATGTTTTCTCTCCACAGAACTCAGTTAATGGCCCAATAATAATTGTTTACGAGCCTAAGTTGCAACCTACCTTGTTTTTGTTTAATGTAGTCCTAAAAACTTCATTAAAACTGCCATTGTAAATAATGTTTGGAGATTACTAATATTTTTCTTGTGTCAGTGATTTATTTTTGAAAACTGAACTTTAAGATGTGCACGTCATAAAAAATTAATACACGGTAGGATTACACCACACCACAAGTCGCGTAACGCCTTTGCTGAGACTTCATGTAAAATTCCAAATTCTGTAGCTTATTTTACATTAAACTAAATATGTGTTTCGAGGTTAAAAAAAAAAAAAAATCTTACCAAAGCGTTGTGGCACGCCTAAGTCAGGAATCACAACACTATGTTGTTTGTAAACTTCACTAACTGTATAAACATACTCTTAATAAAAAACTGTACACAACACTAATCATTAAAACTACGGAAATACAGGTCACAATACGTCTTCATTGTCTATTTACCACCTACGACTGACCAGAGGGCACTCCTGAGCACTACCTGAGATCGAAACGTAGTGTTATGATTTCTTGTTTCACTGAACGATGGCAAATGTCCGGAAAAATCCTGTTTCCTTCACAATCCTTCCATCGTCAAAAATAACCTTCAAACAAAGAATGTGTTTCTATAGCATGTGTTAAAATGTTGTAAAATTGTTCTCAGTTTTCTTACAAATTTATCCAGTGATTTCCTTGTTGCCATTATATTAACCGATAAGACCAATGTAAACCTGTTCCCAACCGTTAGTCAAATCACCAATGTCGACCTCGGTTTTCCCTGTATATAAATGAAGCTCCATACAAAATTTCGAAGATCAACTTTTTGTGCCAACAGATACATAGCTTCGGTGTCGATCAGCTAATTACACTTTGTACTTTGTACAATCGATGTTTCTATAAAATATATTCAGCTATTATTATAAAATCTGATTTTAAATCAAATAAATCGTGGATCGAACAACGTTAAATCATAATCGTGCTTGACAGGTTCTATAACACTAGAACCTCTGTGTTGCAGATTATATGTCTGTCACGTATGACTTGTAAAAATGTTTCACATTTATTTTTGGTTGTGTTTACTTTCAAGCTCTTATCTTGATATCTTACATGTTCAGTGTAGGAATTTATAACCCATTTGTGCAACCATAAAGACACACGGATATGTACAGTAATTGTATTAAAAAAATCATTTGCCTTATTTTTTATTAGAACATTCTCGTACGGTTGTTGAGTTGGGGTGTGACGCCCCATTTGTACATTTTCACCCCACTTATAATTGAAAACAATTCAAAGAAACAGAAAATTATTCGTATATATACTTAAATATTCAATTATATACCAAACAAGAACCGATTAATGAATGCAGATAGAACATATTATTTAATTAAATTAGTACAGAAACTAAGATAATGCGTATTGACAATGGAGAAATATTTCTCATTTCCAGCCATGAGAAGAGAATCCAAAAATTATAAATATAAATCTTTAGATATGTAATGGATCATAAAACTTTTGACAATTTTCAAATTTGCATTAAAGAAAAATACTTTATACAAAGGACGCATTAGCCGCACTTAAGGCTGCATAGTTATCAGTTTTGTTTTAAGGGGGTTTCAGTTTGCACAAATGTTTTGTATAGCTAAGTATAGAATCCCCTGCCACCCAAATAGTAATAATGAGTCCTTGAGGCAAGTCTGTTCCTTCAGTTTACGACTTATAGTTCAGAGATATTATGTTTAAATGTTAATAATTTTAATATGATTAATGTTGAACGAATTCCAAACCTTTTACATTCAAAAAGATGTCATTATGTAAGGCAGTTGTGTTCTAGGCAATATAAGAGCCCAGTCTCCGAGACGATGAGTATTTATGCGAGTCTCTTCATGATTAACGATTAATCTGATAGATACAAAACAATTCCCTCCCTCCAATTTTCAAGAAATCCTGCGATTATACTGAGATTGAGGGTAATGATTGGTTAAAATTCTGAAAATGTAATTCAACAAATTTAATTTTAGCATTAACAGCTAAAGCTGTAGAAATTTTCAGCTGTCTTTATTAGGACTTTAAGTAATGTAGAGCAGCTCCCACTTTGTTTGCAAGTTAACTCAGAGACCAGTGGTTTTAAACATTCGTATGGTTCAAAAAGCGTTTAAATACTTTAAAGAAAGTCTTCATAATGACATTAAAAACTCTTACTAAATACTTTAAAACGAATTTTAGTGCGGCAGAATTTCCCAATCTATGAAAGAATAATATTTTGGGTAATAATGAAAGTTCACTAAAGTACAAATATCTAAATTAAAACGAGCTACATGAACTACAATTTAATAATCAATTTATATAAACACAAGTACTCATAATTGTAAAAACTTTAAAATTACAAATCAATTTTTAAAATGATTTTAATTTTTGAAAAGAGATTGTGACTTTTTACAAAACTCATATAGTAAATAGACGTTTTAATGTGCAAACGGTTTAATCTCTGAAGAGGATTAACTTGAATACCTCAGAAACAAAATACTCTAATTTCAATTTGGAAAATAATAAGCTTTATTCGACTAAACCCTTTGCTGCAGGAAAACGATTCATTTCCTTATGCATATAGAGCATATTAATTCTTTTTAATCATATAATTTAATAAATTAAAATGATCTTAATCTATAGAATTTACAGTTCATAATGAGTCGTTTATAGAATGTTGTATGTTTAGAATATTACCTTTAAGTTTATATTTATGGCTCGGAATAAACAAGGTTTTTACATTATACAATTCCAAAAATAAGAAAGTTGAAATATATTATGCTAAATGTATTACTATAAGATATAATGCTCAGAATTCTATGATACGAGTCCAAAATAAGGACGTTGAAATATAATTCTATAAGATATACTGCTCAGAATCTATGATACGAGTCCAAATATAAGGACGTTGAAATATATTTCTATAAGATATACTGCTCAGAATTTCTATGATACGAGTCCAAATATAAAGGACGTTGATATATATTTCTATAAGCTATACTGCTCAGAATTCTATGATACGAGTCCAAATATAAGGACGTTGATATATATTTCTATAAGCTATACTGCTCAGAATTCTATGATACGAGTCCAAATATAAGGACGTTGATATATATTTCTATAAGCTATACTGCTCAGAAATTCTATGATACGAGTCCAAATATAAGGACGTTGATATATATTTCTATAAGCTATACTGCTCAGAATTCTATGATACGAGTCCAAATATAAGGACGTTGAAATATATTTCTATAAGCTATACTGCTCAGATTTCTATGATACGAGTCCAAATATAAGGACGTTGAAATATATTTCTATAAGATAATATTGCTCAGAATTCTATGATACGAGTCCAAATATAAGGACGTTGATATATATATATTTCTATAAGCTATACTGCTCAGATTTCTATGATACGAGTCCAAATATAAGGACGTTGAAAATATATTTCTATAAGCTATACTGCTCAGATTTCTATGATACGAGTCCAAATATAAGGACGTTGAAATATATTTATATAAGATATACTGCTCCAGAATTCTATGATACGAGTCCAAATATAAGGACGTTGAAATTTATTTCTATAAGATATACTGCTCAGAATTCTATGATACGAGTCCAAATATAAGGAAGTTGAAATATATTTCTATAAGATATATTGCTCAGAATTCTATGATACGAGTCCAAATATAAGGAAGTTGAAATATATTTCTATAAGATATATTGCTCAGAATTCTATGATACGAGTCAAAATATAAGGACGTTGAAGTATATTTCTATAAGCTATACTGCTCAGAATTCTATGATACGAGTCCAAATATAAGGAAGTTGAAATAATATTTCTATAAGATATATTGCTCAGAATTCTATGATACGAGTCAAAATATAAGGACGTTGAAGTAATTTCTATAAGCTATATAGGGAACATGTCTGGCCTTGTTTGCTCGTGGATACCATATACCGGTTATATATGAAAAATAATTAAATTATTATCTTATTAAATATTTATCTAAATATATTGTCAAATTATGTTGAATAAACATGTAAAAGGAACGTTCCATATGCAAATTAATAACATTGTTTTAATTACAGATTTCATTAAAGAGAGAGTGCTTCCGTAGTTAACACATAGTGTGATTGTAGTAGAATTTAAGCTAATGTAAAATAAAACTATTGACTTTAATTCAGATCCAATATAAATATATGCATGTGTAAGCCAATAAATGAAACTAATAAAACAGATTTTACTATAATAACAAAGGGTAAAAAAGGTTAAATAGGAAGCGTAAGAGTGATATGGTCAGTTAAGTTTCCAATACTAAAGTTTTTAATTTATCTACCAGTTACAAAATTTTCGAATACAAAATTCATTATTAGACCTACTTATGGACTTACTCTCTGCGTAATTTATTATATAGAAACCAAGTACCGTACCGCAATAAAGACTATGTGGGATTTTAAGTATTTCCACATCGCGGGAGGGATAAAACATGCTAGAGTGTTGTTGTTGATAATAATCCTCTACTAACCGTTAATGGAATATATCAGAGATAACACCACTGCCCCATGTGGTAACCCCCTATATGAGTTTATATCCTGGTTACGTACAGAAGTAATTAGGGACATTACATCAATTTGGGCCTTATTTTGGTAACAAAAATTCTAGTGAAAAATGTAAAAATTAACTTTTCTATTTCACTATTTATTATTTTCGTTAATACGACAATTCTGTGTAAACGTTTTATACTTTTACTTCTGAAAATTTTATTGGAAATAAATCCCTCAGGCGAGGCTCTCTGAGACTGACCGCCTGTTATTTACTGGCAAATACATGTATCAAACTCTTTAAGTGTTTGAGAAGATATGTGTGGGTCCTAACCATGACTAAAATAAGGATTATTAGAAAATGATCGGTGGCCTTGGGTCCGGATACAAGCTCTACATGCACAAACGAAGGACGAGACTTTGTGGTAAAACAGGAATTCTGTTTTGAGACAAGGAAAAGCATGATCCATGTAAGGCAGTAAGCGCGCATGAGGCTACGATATCTCTAAATTAATTTAAGGAATGTCCTTATGTTAAAATAATCCCAAAAGAGCCATGTTAAAATATTGCAGGTAAAGGTATACTTTCTCTGTCTAATAAATTTAAAATGTTTTTAACAATTGAACAAAACGTTTTTCAAAACAGTTTGAGCAGTGAAGGAAACAGGATTTTTTCCGGACATTTGCCATCGTTCAGTGAAACAAGAAATCAGAAAACACTACGTTTTCGAGATGTGCAATCTGATCTCTTCTTCAATTTGAGCAGTTTTAACAATAACTGCAATGTTTTCTTCAAAATATAACATATTTTGAAACAAAATTTACTATTCACATGGTAACTTCAAACTAGAATGTAGCCAGGAAAAAGATTTGAGGGTCCAGACAACTGATATTTTCCCGCAGTGGACAGACAGTAAGGCCCCATTTTGTCCCTTGAAAGGTTCTCGCCGTTTCTTTGTTGGAACGATCTTTCAGCAGTTTATGCCCATAATACTGAATTATTTAAATTAAATAATAATCGTTTACTCTAATAGTAATTATAATAATTGAAAATTTACTGGAGTCTGGACCCCTTGAACCCCCCCCCCGCTGGCTACGTCCTTGACTTCAAGCTGTCATGCGGTAAAATTTTTGTTCATTTTTTTAGGGGACAGTCCATTGCCAAAACGTTATGTGTTTCAATTATGCAATTAATACCTTAAAACTGATGAAGAGATTAGATTTAAATACACAAAAAGTAGTGATGTAACAATTCGTAACATACATGATGGCAAATTGTCCCGAAACCCTACTAATATATTCTTGTTATAAATTACTTGTTGTGAGTTTCCAATGACCTAGCGGTCTAAGATTTTGGATTTTGATTTAGAGATATCACATTTTTCAATTCCTGTTTTGTGACCGTAGCATTTATTATCAGTCCCCAACAACCATGCATGTACTGTATCGGACACTTCCGCTCATTCTGTTTGATAAGATCCTCAAAGAGGCAAGTGGCCCATGAGGATATGCAAATGAGGGTATAAAGTGGATCGGTCTCTCCTTGTGTTAAAAAAAAACTTTCAATGGCAGTTTAAAGATGTTTTTGATATTTCCTCGTTTTCTTCTTTTTATTAAACAAGTGATTTAAAAAGCGTTGCTTCAATCAGGTCAATTGTGCAATCAATATCTAGCTGATATATCAATAGTGGATTAGACAGCGTCAAATCAGAATTCGCGCTTGACAGGTTCTATTACACAAAACCTCTCTGTTGTAAATTAATATGTATGTCTAATCCGAGTACCCTTTGTTCGCGTATGTCTTTTAAAAAATGTTTTCCATTGATTTTAGTTGTATTTACCTTCAGAGCTTATCTTATATTCTTACATGGTCAGTTTAGAAATTTAACTACTAATTTGTGCAGCCATTAAGACATACGGCCACACACAAATACAGTAGTGTATTCAAAAAGTTATTTGTTTTATTTTGTATTAGAAGAATATTCTCACACGGAGGTTATATTGGAGTGTGATACCCATTTCTCCATTTTCACCCCACTTAAAAATTTAACGAAACATAACGAAACAGGATATTTTTGAATTGTATAGCTTTCAATTAGAAATCTATTAATACTCAATTAGATACTTAACGATGTTCGAATAGCAGGTAATTTAACACAGTTAAAAGTCAAACAAAAAAATAACCCTAATGAGAACTGAGGCAGACTGCTCAATGCTTTTTGCATGTCGAACAGATGGAACAATTGAAAAATTAAACGTGTCGCTGATAATCAAAGATATATTATTTAAGTGTCATTATACTGAACTTTGGAAACTGATATCCTTAAATGTCTCACATACATATTATAAAAATACTAAAATCCTGTTTAAAGTCTATTTTTATAGAAGTATTAAGAAAGAAACAAACATTTTTCCAAATATATGCCATTGTTCAGTGATAAAAAAATTGGTAACACTACTTTCGAGATCTGCAATATTATCTCTTCCTCAGCTGGATTACGAACCTAGAACACAACTACAATCTAGGTTAAACAATCACATATTACCATAGGTAACGGGGAATCCCCAGCAACCGGGTTTTGTGTCAAACCTATACACACTACGGTGTGAAAAAATAAATGTGGTAAATAATTTATTTATTGGTGCTTTCTGAAAGTTCTTTAAAATTTCAATTAAAAAAGAGCATAATAAGCAATTCAAATAACTTTATGTGGTACTTAATAGCAATAAAAGTAAGAAAACTGAAATTTCTTTAAAATAAAAAAAATTTAACCAATATTTTGAGCAAATTTAAGTGAGATTCAGTTGCAAAATACTTACATTTCCTCACATATTGGTTTAATTTTTTTTTTTTTTATAAAATTTCAATTTTCTTACTTTTTTGGTAATAAGTAAACACGTAAAGTTACGTGAATTGCTTATTTTGGTCTTTTTTTAATTGAAATTTTATGAACTTTCAGAAAGCACCAATTTAAAATTATTTACAAAGTAGAAACTGGAGAAAAATGCTGTTTGTTTAAATAATTACATACATTTTCTGAAAAAAGGACAAAAATCGCTACAAACAAGGATTTTTTAGATAACAAATTTTAAATAGCCTAATATTTTCTTACTGCCCCAAGTCTATATTATTACCAGATTTATTTTTTCACACCAAGAGCCAGTCACCCTGTATATGTAAAAACATACACGTACCGGAAGCAATACCGAGATTGCAGTTATGTTTTAAGATAGTTATCCAAGAAATTATCCTGATAATATCCTGTCCTCCAGACTCCATACAAGAACTGATCAATGAAAGAAGATGTAAAACATAATTAATTGAATTTGTATAGAAAATAAGATCATGCGTATTCACAATGTAGAAATGTTTCACATTTCAAGCCATGAGAAGAGAATCCAAAAGTTATAAACCTCAGATGTGTAATCGATCATAAAACTTTTTTTCAATTTCCAAATTTACATTAAAGAGTAACATTTGGAAAACTATTTATAACGTGTTTCCATCAGCCCAACTCGGGGCTGGAAAGTTTTCAGTGTCGTTTTAAAGGGTTTCAGTTTGCACAAATGTTTTGACTAGCTAAGTATAGAATCCCCTCCCACTCAAATAGTTGACATAGTAAAATGAGTCCCTGAGGCCGCTCACTTGCTTCAATTTACGACTTATAGTTAGACATATTACGTTGAAATGTTATTACTTTTAATTTTGTTAATGGTGAACGAATTTAAACCTTTCACATTCAAAAAGAGGTCACTGTATATTGCAGGTGTGTTCTAGCGATATTAGATCCCAGTCTCCGAGACCAAGCTTATTTATGCGAGACTGCATGATTACAGATTAATCTGGTAGATACAAACGTTTCCCTCCTCCGATTAAGTAAAGTTAAGAAATCCTGTGAAATCTAGCCAAAACAAGGTACATGAACTAGAATTTATTATTCAATTTATATAAAAGGATATTTTTTAATATATTGTTTCGAAAATACAAGTACTCTTAATTATAGAAACTTTTGAATTACAAATTCGTGTTTTTTAATAAGCAAAATAGATTATACAAAAACCCATATAGTAAAAGACGTTTGAAAGGCAAACATTTAATCTCTGAAGCGGATTTACTTGAATGCCTCGGTTTTGAAAAATATAAGCTTTATTCGACTAAACCTTTTCCTACATAAAAACGATCCTTTTTCCTCATGCATATAGTGTATATTAATCCTAATTATTACGTATAATTTAATAGCGTAAGATTATCTTAATCCATCAAACATTCAGTTCATAATGAGTCGTTATAGAATATTATATTTTTAAAAAAATTACCTTTAAATTTTATACTTATGGCTCGGATAAATAAGATTTTTATATGATACGAACCCAAAAAACTTAGTGCATTGAGATATATAATACTAAATGTATTCTCAACTATACTATATAATATATCAATTATATCTATAAATATATGCTCTGAATTTGTCTCGCAATTTGTGTGTTTGTGTGATTCAAACTTGTCACTAAAAATTATTAAGATTCAAACTTTTCAATATGTTATTTTTATGAATGAAGTATTTTATGTACAAGACCATATAAAATATTGAAAAAATACATTTTTCATTTGTTCCAAATATTTAATCAAAACCAGTATTTTATAAAGACGGCTGATACGTGAAATGTATTTAGGAAACAGTGTTTGTACTAAGTAATTAATTGTCAGTTAGCGAGGGCCCTCTTTTTTTTGGTGCTGGAAAAATTGTATTTTTGTTGTTTGTTTAAAACAATATCTCGTATATGAATTTACCTACATATACTGTGCATAAGGCGTCCCTTTCTATATAGGCAACATCATGTTCAATGTTGATGCATGTCACTCATGACATTTGGCTGAACTTAAGCAAAAATTCTAACATTGGTCTTATAGGTAACCGTTGGTGATTACAACTAGAACATTCCACAATAAATTATTTTCTAACTGAGCTCTATCATACAACTCGTCAACATGTGACATAGTAACTCATGTAGCCCGAAATATGTCAAAAGATGCCGTGAGATCGATGTAGTTTGTAGTTATTGTAGAAATTTATCATGAAACTTCATTTATAAAACTGAAAAGAATAATGCATTTCCAACCGTAGGATTTGGCTGAGCCTCATTGCAAGCCTCAATAGACTAGCACAAGTTTCTGGAATGTAAAGATTTGTTGTCTGAAGGTGCTTTTGTCTTTACGTAGGACATATGAAGACTAAATGAGACTATGAACTTGACATTTTCCATGCAAATTCAGTCAATTTCTCGTCACATGGTATTGGTACTCTACCCTTAGTAGAGAAGAGATACTTAGAATATAACAAAGTCATCTTCAGTTAATTTTGGTAAAGTTATTAGGTTTGTTTTCTTATGTTAGAGTTATACAGAAAATAACAAATGTATTATATATTAGGATGTAATTTTGTGTACTAACAGTAACTTATATCAAACGAAGGCATTTTAAAAATGTATGTTTTGAAATTTAAAATTCTTTTTGAAACTAAGTTCCAAATAAATGTATAATCGTATCAAAATATTTTAAAGTAAGTTTTAAAATAAAGTAATTGTATCAAAATAAAAAAAAAAACAGTTATACTAAAAAGCCTCAATGTTGCCGCCATGTATAAAAATCGCTATAATATAACAAAACTACCTGTAAGAATTATAATATATGCAGGCTCAATCATTTACATTCAAAATAATAAAATGGTTTTTATTTTCATTAAACTTCAAATAGAACTAACATAAGTAATGTCAAATTACATTATAAACCTGTTATACTATTTGGATAAATTTACATAAATATAATATTTTGTATTCATATGAGTACCATCAGTTTATTTCTTTAAAATTAACCATTCTTTGAAAAGTCTACTCAAAAGTATTGATAAGGTTAGTACCCTCATAGGGGGAGTGTCCGAAGCAAGCAGAAGGTGGATGGTGTAGGGATGAAGAGAGGTGAGCTGTCGCCCTAGGGAGCCTAAGACTAATGTATACCACTCTGGTCACTACCCCTATACATTACTGTAGCCGGCACGGTGCAGTCTTTCCTTGGTGTTTCATTGGCCTTAGGACAGTACAAACACATCATCTTTTACAATGTTTTAAGAATACACATACGTATGAAGAAAAAGAAAGATGCAGTAACAGAAAATTTATATTTTTTACTATGACAAAAATAATGCTTCGCAAGGTTTGATTATTTTGGGAATTTTTTTAAGGTTGGGTTAGTTTGGAATGAGTTGGGGCGGCTTCCTTAACTCAAAAGAAGCGCACAACTCAGTTTATTCATGAAATCGTGGAAAATGTCCACTTAAAAAAAAAATGGATAGTCGGTAGTAATGGGTTTTAGTGGGGGGCAAAAAAAAAAGCATCTGAAGGGTTGACAAAATTTTTAAAAAATCGTTCACATTTTTTTCACAGTTCTTGGGTTAAACATATTTTA
>NW_025786650.1:0-16590 GCF_021130785.1 Homalodisca vitripennis
ATATAGATTATATTCATAAGTACATTAGATTTCGTTTAATTAAAGAGTTTACTAATATTTTAGGGTATGGTTTTAAGAAGGAAAAAAGTTTTTTAGTTGTATGCAGCGTACATATTATGCATAAATAATATTTGGAAAATCAATCTATCTTGTAGACTAAATATATCAAAGGTTAATGGCAAGTTCAAATGGGTTTGAGGTAAAGATCTTGTGTAATAGAACCTAGCAAAGATATACAAATAAAAATACAGTAGCATGTCAGCAACATTGTAGTTGATCTGGTCTATGCGTCGTATTTTTATATGATAAGGCGGACTGGTATACAATCACGATTGGCTATCACAACGAAATGTACACGCTGGTATCACATGACCTACTCTCTGAGTATGCATTGCTCTTGGTGGGGGTGCGCGGAGGGAGGGAGTACCCTGGCCCCCCTCCTCCCGCGACCCAACCCGGGGACGGGCCAGCGGTATCAATTATGTGAATCTCAAAGCAGCCTGTTAGCCGGCTGAGGATTGGTCAGTTGTGGTTTATCAATAAACATCTGATCCGTCGTCAGCTTTTGATTCTGTATGTTAAAACATTGATATAAAATTGGTATAAGTGTGTAAGCAGCAGAATGTCAATATTGTACTAATTATAAAATAATTATTCAATAATCGAGAAACTTATACAAAAACGCTTGGTTTAATGACCGTACAGATCTGGTGTACACATGTATTTAAAAAAAGAAATTGCAGTTATTTCCTAAATGTAGTCATAAAAATTAGCATCCTCAAATACATTCATATTGAAAAATCAATTATATGACGTTTTAGAAAGTAAGCCTTTTAGAGGAAGAATTATGATATTGAACGTAAATGATTTGATTATAAAAATAAATTATAGGTAAAAGGGTTGTGATGAAGGGCTAATACTAAAAACACTACTTGGAAAGTTTTGTAATGACAGGTTACAAAACCAAAGAACAAAAAATAGCAAAAACCATAGTCTTCAGATGTTGCAAAATGGCAAACTTGAATATGATTCAGAGTATGTAGCAAATGAATTTAATCAGTATTTTCTTAATGTAGTAAGAGGATGTAAAATTGTCCGATAATGTTCCATCTGATTTTTCTAAATTAAACATAAGAAATTACTTTATAGATAAACACCAACAAAGAACTATATTTTTAGAAACTGTAGGCCTATATGAGGAAGAAATCCTTGGTATAATTAATTTATTGAAAAATAATACTTCTCCAGGTATAGATGAAATTAGTTCATACACTCGAAAAAAACTGTTCGCACCAGAAATAGTCACTATTCTCTCATATTTGATCAATTTTAGTTTTCAAAAAGGAATTTTTCCAACACAATTAAAAACAGCCGTTGTAATTCCTATATATAAAGGTGGACTAAGCAGTACGTGTATAGCTATCGCCAACAATCTCATTGCTTTCTTGTTTCTCAAAAATCTGATGAAAAACTCATGAAAAAGAAAATTGTTAATTTTTTAAATAAGACCGATTTTTTTAGTAAAAATCAATTTGGCTTCAGAGAAAATATGAATACCGAAAGCGATCTATTTAATTTTACCAAAAATGTATACAATGGCCTAAATTCAAAGAGTAAATGTATAAGTGGTTTATTCTTAGATATAAAAAAAGCATTCGACACTGTAGATCATACAATTTTATTAAAAAAACTTTATAGGTGTGGTATGCGAGGAATAGCTTATTCTTGGTTTGAAAGGTTATTTACGGGATAGGTATCAGTGTGTCAGAATGCACTCCACATATAGTGGAAATGGGTAAATCTTATATGGCGTGCCCCAAGGGTCAGTATTGGGAGCAATCCTTTTCATTATATATATAAATGATCTATGCGATGCCAGATTTCAAGCAACACTGAACATCATTTGCTGATGATACAGCCCTTAGCTATGTCAAAGATAGTGGACTGATATCCACGTTGCTATGAGCAAAGATCTAAAATAATTCAGTGGTGGTTCACAATGAACCATATGCTTTTAAGTACGGGAAAAAAACAAAATATGTCAATTTCAGTCTCAGAAAAAATGACATTATATTTGAACCTGTTTTCTATAGATGTGCTGACTGTATTTTGAAATCAAGCCAAATCAATAATTGCTTAACAATGGGATTGTTCAACGATACAAAAATCGGATATTATAAAATATTTGGGAATTCTATGGATAGTGAATTTAATTGGAAAATTCACATATCGAAATATTACAAAAAAACTGAATAATATTATAAGAATTTTTTATTTTTTAAGAAACATTTGCAATTTAAAAATACTTAGAATGTTATATTTTGCGCTTGTACAAAGTCGAATTGAATACGGCATATTTCTTTGGGGAAGTGCGTATGATTCAAATTTAAACTCATTACTTATGCAGCAAAAGCACTTTGTCAGATTAATAACCCACAGTCATATATTTGAACACTCACGACCATTATTTAATCAGCTTAGGATTTTCCCTATCAAGATGTTATTTATATATAAAGTAATTAAAACAATACTATGATTTGATAAATACTACCAACTTAGAAGCAAATGAATACAGCTTAAAACTAAGAAATTCAGGAAATATAAGAGTTCCAAAACCAAACAATACTTTTTTTTACTAAATCATTCATTTTTATATGTCACCGTGGATTTTTAATATATACCCTTACCTAACAATATAAAAAAAACTCAAATAACAAATTAGTATTTTTAAAAAAATTGGGAAGGTGGTTGTTTGAACTAGAGGATATAAATTCAATTTTATATATTCAGACATAGTAACTGGTTTTTTACCTCACGGCCCATATTTATATATATTTTCAAATAATTTGAAAAATCTAATCTAACTCAAACAATGCAGGTTGATTATAACTATTATTATATTATGTTTTGATTAAATAATATATTAATTTATATCCTCAAGAGAGATCTAAATTGTTAAATTAAGTTGTTTGCTGATGTTTTTTTTATGTGTTAAAATATAATAAGGAACCTCCAAACAGGCTTAGCCTTGGAGGCCCTATATTTTCGTCATTTATTGTATAGTATAGGCCTAAGCGCATTTAGATGTAGGTTATATTTTAACTATAAATTTAGTTTATAGGTATTTTGAAGAAGTAATTTTTTATTTCCAGTCTTTTGTAATGGTGCAGTCAGACCTGGCAAGATTTAGGAAATTATAACCCCATTATATTAATTTACCGTTACGTACTGATGTATGTATGTAGCCTGTAAGAAAAATGATAAGAATAAATCATTCTTTATTCTTTATTCTTTATTCTTTATTCTTTATAGTTTGCTTATTTAAACGCATGTGTGACAGATACGGCCAAATACAAAATAATTGAAATCGGAAAAAGTAAGCGCTCTGTGGTGTAATGGTAGCACATTCACCCGGCAAGTGAGAGATCCGGGTTCGACTCCCGGCGGAGCAAGTACTTTTTGTGATTCCAATGTTTATTGAAATTAAATAAGGCTATTGCCATTTATACAATTTATACGTAAATAAAAAGTCGTTTGACAGGTGTTTGGTCTTCCGATCATATGTTAGTTTGCTTATTTAAACGCATGTGTGACAGATACGGCCAAATACAAAATTAATTGAATTCCGGAAAAAGTAAGCGCTCTGTGGCTGTAATGGTAGCACATTCACCCGGCAAAGTGAGAGATCCGGGTTCGACTCCCGGCGGAGCAAGTACTTTTTGTGATTCAATGTTGTATTGAAATTAAATAAGGCTATTGCCATTTATACAATTTAACGTAAATAAAAAGTCGTTTGACAGGTGTTTGGTCTTCCGATCATATGTTAGTTTGCTTATTTAAACGCATGTGTGACAGATACGGCCAAATACAAAATAATTGAATCGGAAAAAGTAAGCGCTCTGTGGTGTAATGGTAGCACATTCACCCGGCAAGTGAGAGATCCGGGTTTTCGACTCCCGGCGGAGCAAGTACTTTTTGTGATTCAATGTTTATTGAAATTATATATATATATAAGACCCAACATTATCCTACATAATATATCACGTATTTACGTATGTTTACGGCAGTAATAACACCGGACACTCGGTAATTGACAGTCGGTAAAGTATCGCCGCCAGTGAAGGTGCAGCGCGGCGTGGAGGAGCGACCGTTGCTTATTGACGTTGCAATGCGGACCGCGTCAGATTGCAGCTTCCGGTCCAGACACCGGGGCCGAGTGTGTGACGACCGGTCGTTTGTGTTGTCGTTGTGTTGTCGTTGGTCACAGTTACAACTGTCATTGTGCGTCATAGATTACTCGTTTATTTGATTTCTTGCTGTTGACAAGGCTAGATCCCGTTACATCTCTGACGTTATCCGTTTCCTTATTACAGCACCTTTGTATTGCTGTAGAAAGATTACATATAAATGAATTATTAGACTATGAAAACTGGACCAATTGAATATATTTTGCATGCTGAACAGAGAGACCATCATTATGTAGAAGGTCATTGAATTTATAATTTTTTAAGTTTGCTTTTTAAATTAAGTTCATAATTATAATTAACCAACAGGCATAAAAATAGAATCAATGAAAAAGAAAGTTTATTTTTTCACTTATAGGATTATTACGCATCTATATTCCTAGGTATCTGTATATTAACCATTGCACGATTCCACAACTGGCTTAATACTTGAATCGGACACACAGATCGATGCTATTTTGCCTCGCCTACACTACAGTATTAGCCAACAGTGACTGTGGCTGGGGCACATGTAGTTTTACACCCACACACACACACACACACAACATGAGTGGATAAGGACCGGCCGCATTTCCGCCCTGGTTCCACAATCAAACGCAGTTTTTTGTTATCTGTGGATTTCATCCCGGAGCGGTTATTACATTAAAACGATTACTTATCGCACACACCATAAAAAAGAACAATGATACCAATACACTGATACCGTAATACACTGAAATTGTCACAGGGTATTGACAAGAACGTAGTCAGGAAAATATTTTTTTTTGGAGGGGGGAGGGTTTAGACAACTGATATTTTTTCCGTTAGTTGGACAAAGAGTACGGCCCCATTTTGTTACTTAAACAGTTCTTGACCCGTTTCTTGGTTGAAAATGGTCTTCCACCAGCACATGTCGGCAATACTGAATTATTGAAATAATAATAATCAGTTATTAAAAAAGTAATTGAAATAAAAATCAAAAATTGGCGGGAGAGAGTCCGCTCCCCTTGAATCCCCTCGCTGGCTACGTCCCTGGGATTTGCTTAGTCTTGAGTTTGAGACGTTACCCGGTCTCATACCCTCTGTAACTGTGAGTGCGGGGGTGCGTGCTGGGAGGCGACCGCCTGGCCGCCATCTTTATTTGTTAACAGCCGTTCTGGAACGTGCATTTGGAACTGATAATCCATTGTGCTGTAAAATCGTTCACAGAATATTCAATCCCAACTGTAAAAACACCTGGGCAGACGAAAAGTCTGTGACGGGGAGGAAAGCTGAGATCGGAGTAAGTTAAAAGGCTCATGAACTAACAACGAAGGGATAACCAGATTTTGAATATTTACCGTCGTTGTAGTCGCTATCGGAAAGTGTGCAGCTTGTTTTGCAACTAAACACGCGCGCGGCACAATAACGGTAATGAGACGTTTTATCTGATATTGTAACGACAAGAAATGCCAAGCGAGCAGCACTCAACGTGTCAAACCGCTCCAGACTCATACGCGGCGTGAAAGGTTCGACGGAGGGAATAATTAACAAATTACGGCACACTCGATATTGACCGGCCCGGCGTTCCGTACCTGCCAATTATGTGCCCAATATTTCCAATAAAATGTAATTTCTCCAACAAATTGTGACAGATATGTTTCGCGCGGACCAATTCGGATTCAATTGACTTTATTGCTGTGACCTGTCGCTGCGCACTCACGCCCATTGTAGCGCTCTTGACCGTTCAAGGAGACTGAAGTAAATGGGAACGTCGATAATTACTGGAAACAAATATTGCATATCGACGGAATTGATTCCATACAGGCACCTTTTCAGGTGTACTCCCTCTCTCCCTCCCTCCATCACTCTTTCTCCCTCTCTGGCCGAATAATTAAGTTCTTATGCAAGTGCATATTTCGACTATTCTGATCTAGTTTTGTCCAGGCATTTGGTGATTAATCAATGCAAATTTATAACTTCAAAATGAATATGTTTTAAAACAGAAATCCATTAAACGTATTGTTTTATATTCTCCCTCTCTCACTCTCACTCTCTCTCACTCACTCACGCAATCACTCACTCTCACACTCTCTCTCTCTTTCTCTTTCTCTGTTTAAAAAATAACTTAAAAACCCAAAATAGGGCGCTTGCGTTGATTAAAGGATGCATCGCTTTAAGATACCCTTCCTGAAGACAGAAGAGAACAACAAAAATTTTGGGCCAATTCACGAGAAGTCATAGACATTTGAATTAGTCATTTTGAGTCTTTTAATAATCTGGCCCAATGGAGAACGTCCGATGATAAGGATTCTCAAATTTTTACAGTAAGTATGTGAAATACGAATTAGAGAGATTGAAATATTTTTATTTTGGAAAACATGGGGTTTTCCCCATTATGTTTAAAATGTTACGGAAAAATATCAATTTTATATAATATGGAATTAAAAATATGTTACTCTCTCTGGGAGAAAGATATATCAATATTTGGAGTTTTTAAATAGTAAAAAACCGCATATATATGGAATCTGTGTTAAATCTAAGAAAAAACAAAGCGCGCCTTTGGATTTTCGGTCTACTTCCTACCGCGCTGCTCGTGGATGCCCGGGCAGGAGCGCATTCGCCCATCCCCACCATAGACAGTCCCATACCCGGGCACCGGCCTTACTCCTCAGCCAGCCCCTCAACTAGTTCCTCTCTTTCTTCGCTCTGCACTTGATGTCTCCTCGTTGATGTTTGTGAAACTAAAACAATGTTATCGCGAATATAAGCATTACAAAACGACGGGAAAAGTTATGCAAATAAATTCTGTTATATCTTATCTTAGTATCTTTATTATAAATCCTCCAAAGATTTTTGAATACGAGAAGAGACTGCCATCTTGTCAAGCATGGTTTTTACATAATTGATACATCATGTACAAATAGAACATGGTATAAGACTTTTGAATAAATGATAAACGGAAGAATTGTTAAGTGAAACAACAGAATTTACAGACCAATTACGTCATTTGACATGTGAAAAAAAGAGCTCATTACGTCACTAGGAATGTAATGGAGTCCATTATGGCACTCGGAATGTAATATATTTCATTACGTAACTAGGAATATAATAGAGTTCATTACGTCACTTGGAATGTAATAGGTTTCATTACGCCACTTGGAATATAATAGAGCTCATTACGTCACTAGAAATGTAATCACGGTCGTTACGCCACTGGTTGAAAAGAATATAAAGAATAGTTTAAACCCATCTTCCTGTTAAAACTTTGTACTTGGCCTACCCATTCCTCTAACCAATAATATGGTATATAAATTTAGAACACACAGTTACACCGAATCTGTCTGTAATATGGGTAACTAGTCGGCGTCTTGGGGACATGGTGTTATCTCTCATATATGGTTAATAAGAATGAATACATTTCATAAGTAGTTAACTTATTATATTACAACAATTTCAACAAAATCTAATTTCCTTTCATAAACGTAAATCGCCCGTTACGTGATCGGACTGCTGTTGTATCACTGTTACTCGCTAGCAAGGGAAATAAAAAGCGCGGAGCGCAGAGCCTACAGACAATATCCGGCAGGCAATAAATAGTCTGCCCATTGGCCGTTGCAATATTTAATTCAACAAAACACGGGCGGTTCCCCAGAGGCTAGAATTGCAAAATACATTCGCCCCTCTCAGCCGTCTGTATGCGCGTTCCATATAATACACTGTTTCAGCGGCAAATTACGGATTTAACAATTACAGGGAGAATTGTAATTAAAATTATTACTCTAACGTTTCGTATAGGTTGTCACACATTTGTTTTGTTTTTTTTTTCAATTTAGTAATTGGCTGAGCTGTAGCTTCTTTCACTCGTAGAGTTGAACATTTTCATCAGTCTGGTCCGGAGGACATTTAAAAGACTTTGCATGAAGCTTTATTTATACCAGGCAAAAAGAACCCCCCCCCCCAACTATTAACGTTCTGAAAGGTTTTAAAATTGTTTACTCCCCGCCCCAAAATGGGGTAATTATTTTGGAGGGTAAGTCAAAATCTTTAAATGGGAATTCCTAGCAAGTGACACCTCATTTTAAAGGTATTATAAAAAGAAGAAGAATGGCGCAAACTAGAGGCCTCTAATCAACAACCCACGACTAACATTGGATTTATCAGGTTTTGTTTTGTCTGACCGAAGCCCATTGTGAAGTCCTGGGAATACCATACAGTGGTTTTGTCATGTCATCTCTCATCGTTCACCAGTTAGTTTGTGAGACACATTCCAACCCAGTTACTGTGGCAAAGTGGTCTGAATGGGGGGCGGGGAGTAAAACATTCTATACGTCAAAAAACTCCTCAGTCGGTCATAATAGGCCTAAACATCCCTAAAGTAAATTACTCTCTATTCAGAAGAATGTTAATAGGGGGGGGGGACTTTTAAGACACCCGGTGTATGAGGAACACTGAGTTCGATTATGGGGCCTGTCGGTGCATGCGATTTGGCTGAGGTTAGTGGATATTTTTACACTTGTCTCATGGGTAACCATGATGGAAACGAGAAAATAGCTGAATAAATAAATTCATAAGATAGTCTCGTCTCGACTTATTGATGGAGAATCGAATACTTAAAAGAATCGAATACGGTGTATTAAAAAACACCCTTATATTCGAATATTTATTGGAATACTTCAATTCGAATATTTTATTTGCGATTGATTTCTAACAGATGAGTCTGTATATGTCTTATCTATACTTGCCTTACCTCAATCTATTATTGTCTTGGTTATATGGAATTGTGTCACATGCCAAAAAGGGGGGGGTGGGGGGAATTCTTCACACTTTTTGGGCCTCCTACAAATACATGGTCCATAGCGCTTACAACCATGATTTTGTTTATCCCTGAACTACGTTGAAGTCCCGCCTGAAAAAGATTCATTTCCCATTGCAGGTACTTAACGACAACGAATCGTAAAATAGTGATATGAAAACCAATACACCTCAATCGATATTTTGTTTTTTCACAAACAACAATTGAATATAAACAATTACATGTTTGTCTTTATTGGGAGTTTACAAATATTCATTAACTATGATTATATCCCCGTGTTATGCACTTCTTCTTTCAGGTAGTCCAAAACAACAATTAATATATATATATAGAATATATATTATATATATATATATATATATTGATATAGATATATAATCATTTTAACAAACATCCGAATGAATACTTGTATAAAAGAATATAACCTCATAAGAATAATTTTGTATTTGTGAATACTATAGGTCCGAGGGGTATGAATCAAAATACTGCAGGGGTTTGAATCTCAATTCTTCCAAGAGGAAATTTTGGTATTTTTTTTCACCAAATTTTAAAAGGTATTCGAAGATTCCATGTTGAGGTTATTCGGAATAATATTCGATTATGTATTCGACTCTCGGCATCACTAATTAGCGTACTCGAGTAGAAGAAACGGAATAAACATCTGCGAGTAGAGTTCTGGCTCGGGTTGACTCGAGTAAAATACCGTTCGAATACCTATGTTGAAGTATTCGAACTAAAAATCCTGTTCGATTTTTAATTCGGTTCTTCGTATCACTCATTACGACATCGAAGTTACGAAACGAATGTGCACTTGAGTCGACCTCAAGTTGCTCTGCGGCCCGAGTTGACCCGGACGTAAAACCCATGTCGGATCCATGTTGAAGTATTCGAATACTATTCGATTCTGTATTCGATTCTCACATCACTAACTCGACTCGAATAAGTCTGGCCGAAGTAAAAGTATTCGACTCATCATATCACTACTTGGCAATCATACGCAAGGAAATTGAGCACGATATCGGAAGACGAGAATCGAGGTGTATTTAATGGAAAGCAATAGCTCGACAACAGAACACTCGCGTCACCGTTATTGCCGGCCCCAGGAGCTCCGAGTTCGTGTACGGTTATTTGAAACAGTCTCCGTCAACTAGAATTGCATGTTTTATTGATGTGTTTCCACGTCACCGCGCCACGCCGTCACCCTCAGTTACTCATTTCCTATGATTTCGACTCTCATTTTTGGATCAAGTCGACAGCTATTGCGATTTACAACTTTCGATAATATGAAATAGTTGTTTCGCTGTTACTGTGTTAGAAACAATACCGAATTGAAAGAAATACATGAAAAAGTCACAATATAAATAAATGTCTTTTCGAGCCCAGATAAAATATGTCTTGCCTAAGCTTGAACTAGCGTCTGATTGAACCAGTGACGTACCTAGAATTTGAGTTTGGGAGAACGGAACCCCACCACCTCATATTTCGGAAAAAGATAATATAACATAAAAAAATTTAAATTTGACTTGATATGCACGAAAAAATCTTCCATACATTGGCGTAATTTATCATGTAATGCTATATTTTAAAATAGTGACATGAACCACCATATCATCCTCTAAATTATTATAAGAGAGGCGGTCCTCTCTGCAAAGACGACTAACATTTCAGCCTGGAATATGCTCTCGAAAATGAAAATGAGACAATTAAACATAAACTTTTTTAAACTGAATTGAAATTTTTATCGATATGATTCTGTCAATCTATTTTTATGTTATGATTTATAATATATAGATTCTAACAGAATGAGGACTAAAGTAGTCCTCTATGAAAGTGTTATCTTTCGACTACTCTGATATTTTTGGTCCAGGCATTTGGTGAATGTGAAAGAATAATCAACTGCAATACATTTATAAAACATAAATTAATATGTTAAAATTTTATACAACACCGAAAAACCATGAAATCCAATTAAACCTTGTCAGATTTTACTATTTTCTTCTCAGACAATTGACAGTTCAAACTATTCCAGAGGGTTAAATGAAAAGTGGCGACCGTTGTAAAATGAAGCTGCTATCATCCGAATAAGTACAAAATTGGGAATTATTTTTTAATCGCTTCTGTGTTTTCTCCCCGCCTCTCCCTAACACCCTCCACCATCCCCCTCCCAGCCAAACCCCCCTCTCTCCCTGCATGTGCGAATTACCTACCCTTAAAAACACGTGCAAAACGATTCCTGCACATAATGAATGTGAAAATGCAAACAATGGGTTGGACGCACAATCAATTTAGGGTTTTTCAAAAAATATTTTCGTTATCATTTTTATCACAAAACCCTATAAGACGACTTCCGTGATACAGAGAAGTACACATTTTGGTATCACTCTAAGTTGGAGTATATTAGGTCAGCATTTATAGGTTAACGGAAATTCAGGAAATTTTTTTTATTGAGGCCGAAATAAAATCGGCTGCAAAATAAAGGGTGTAGAAAATTTGTTTCACGTGCAGTACAAGAGGTTACAGCTTCGTGGGGACTGCACCACATCTGTTTCTCTCATGTATAGGACAATTAAGGAAAATTTATGTTTCTTAAATTACACTTAATTTACAGAAAAATTTTTATGCCTTTACAGTTATTTTTCTTGATCACAATTAAAATTTGTTACAAGTAAAAAATCAAGTCACTCTACCTTGAAGCTATAACCTTCTATAAGTACTGTAAAAAATTTCAAAAGTTTTATTCAGCCGCTGTTATTGTTATTTGGAGGATGATTTTAGAAACACTGTGTTGAAACATTATTCCATTAAATAGACAATAGACAATAGACAATATTCTTTATTCATAAACGTTGAGTCTTTTAACGGAATTTTTGTCAATACAATTAAAGGACATTTACAGAATCATAACAAATTAAAAATATCAGTTCAGTGATCGCCAACTATGATTTCCAGAGTTTATGACTGCTTGAATAGTGTAGAAGGCAGTTGCTGGAGAAACCAACTTTTGACTGAGTTCTTCAGGTGTTTGACTGGTGTTTTCTTCAGTGAGTCTGGGTAAGAATGTTGAAATAGGGATTGTCCTTTGTTATGATGGTTTCCTCTCATATAAACCTTAGGTGGTGTGTTTCAAGAGCAAAAGTGGTTGTATCTATTTCTTGTGTTGTAGCTGTGATGGTTTCCAGTTCTAGGTTTCTGTCCAGTTGTTGACAGAGTGCAAAATAGTATCAATTATATAAAGAGCTACTTTACTGTTAAAATCCCTCAGTTCTCTGAAGGCTTCCCTGCAACAGTCTCGTGGTCTCAGGTCCAGTAAGAGCTCTGATGGTTCTCTTTTGTATTACTTAATACTCTGATTGTAAATTTGTTGCTGTTTGTTACTTTCCCCATACAATTAAATCCAATATCTAAGGTGGGACTTCAAAGAGAGAATGGTACGGCTGAATTTACCCATATCTATAATGCTACATTTGGTTTAATTCGATCGTACTACATATAAGGCTAGGAGCTAAGTTTTTTTGCAGAGCTTTACCCACATGAGGCTCCCAGGATAGTTTGTTGTATAGAGTCAGACCTAGGTATTTTGTTGATGTTGTTACCTCTAGCTCTGGGAGACCCCCTGTGATGGTTTCGGTGAGGCAGTGGAAAATTAGCTGCTGATGTTTTCTTATCATTTAGCACCAGATCATTGATATGGCAAGTTATTTGCTTTGCCATATCAAAAAGCTATATACGAATTTAATTGTCAAGTTGTTCTTTGTCTTTCTCAGTAAATTAATAAGGGGCAGAGTGTCGATCAGCATACATTCACAACCTTGCTGTATTTCTTTTTTCCAGATATTTGTGTGAAGTCATTTGGTCAAAAGAGTGGTATAAGCACTGGTACCAAGACAGATCCTTGAAGGGTACGCCTCTTGTTACTGGTAAACACGTTCGACTTTATTTTTGTGAATTATTTCCGTATGCTTGATGGATGGTAAGGCTCTACGAGTTGTTTCCTGTTGCTCAAGTAGTTTTGAATACCAAGTCTGCCTCTTTGTCTTTCAATTCCTAATAATCTGAGTTTTTTAATTATACTAAGCCATGCTCTAGGCAGTCAAAGGGCCTTACTGAAGTCTAGGAAGATACGTGCTGGCTATACAATCCTTCTTCTAGTTTGTCCGATAATAGATTCAACTAGCTGAGTTATTGCTGTGGTTGTAGATTTATTCTTCTTGAAGCCATTGCTGTCTTGGAGTAAAGAAGTTCATTTTGATTCAGGTGGCCTAGAAGTTCTTTTCAAGATGACCACGTTCTAGAATCTCTTGAGAAGGTTGATTTGAAATTAGGTGAAATGGGGCGGTTAGTTGCATGGTTCATTCGTTTGACCGTCCTTTATATTTAGGATATATTTTTGAAGTTTTTTAAACAATTTGGAAATATTCCTTTGGGAAAGAGGATTTAATGTAATTAAATTTGTTAGTTGGGATGAGAATTTCATTTTTGCAATATTTTAACCAATTTTGATGAAAATATCATCTTCTCGTGCTGAGGACTTTTGTTTTTAGTCCATTGATAATTCTTGCCAAATTTCATCCACAGTTTGTCTTTATAGAAGTAACAAATTGGATTTTGAGGTGTCCTTCGGGTTATTGTTTTCGTGTTGCTTGTTTATTCTGCGTACCTGTTCATAAGTGTTCTTTCAGCTGTGGTTTGCAAAAAAATTCCATTAAGATGATTTGCTATTTCTGTTGGGTGAAGAGATGGTTTCCCTGTTGACGATTGAGGAGTGTCTAGCTGCATGTTTGAGGTACGAGACTTTCTTTCCTGTGTTAATTATATTTCCCTATAAAACTTTGGTCTTGTTTGTCTGCTTCACTCAAATCTGTTTGCGATCTCTTCTTTCTTAAGTGTTTTTTAATTTCAGATCATAGGCTTTCTTCTTTTGTGCTGCTTCCATCTTATCCTCTGGTTTCCTGTGAGAATTGCTCGGTTTATGGCTTCTAGGTAAATTATGTCCTTGAGCTCATTGCTTTCTGCATCCCATATTTTTTTGAGGTTGTTCTTTTTTGAGTTTCATAGTAGACGAGAGGACAGGAGATGTCTAATGCTTGTTGAAGTGTTTTGTGGAACATTTTCAAATGCGTCATCAAACATTGCATGTTTGTAATTACCTTACTCCAAGTCCTTTAACTTCCATGTAAAAAGTCTTAAGTCCCTCCATTGTGATATTTGTTTATATTTTTCTTGTCAGTGTCTGTGCTGGGAGGTGAGTCTTTTGTCTGTATTGATGTTACATAACTGTGGCACAGTGGTCGGAAATTCCTGTGTCGAGGACTTGGGTAGATAACGTCAGCTTCATTCATGTTTTGTACATATAAAGTCGATGGAGGTTTGGCTACTATGCGTTATTCTGTGTGGGGGGCACATTTAAGGTCTTCTCAAGTCATATTCCTAGGAGTGCTGTCTTCCAGTTTCAGTGTGTATTTTCATTCACCGTCATGGCATTCTACATTTATATATCACCCATTACAATCATTAGGATTATTTGTTGTAAGAGCGTGTGTCTACGTTGTAGCCATGGGGAAGTACTTCAATGGCTTGGTCAAGATTACTGGCTTAGGTGATCTGTATACCCCTAGGAATATACAGTTTGCTGTTTTTTCAGTTTTATTTTAAAGAAGAGTTGTTTCACATATACATTCTGAGGCTGGAGTTCGAATGTTGAGGACAAGTGGTTATGTCCCATTTTGCACAATGGATTTTGCAAAAAAAAAAAAATACACGCAACACCTCCTTTTTTGTGATTCCTGTCTGGCTTGAACCCTCCAATTAAAGGCTATACCTGTAAGTCTGGTATTGTTCTAACTTCTTCAAAACATTAGGCCATTGTTCATCGATAGTATTACTATGTCGGGCTTAGTGTAGTGAGTGAGAAGAAAGTAGAAAGTGGTGTTACTCTCTCAATTTTATTCTGTTAGTCCATGCTACATTTTGGGCGTGGTATGCCACTTTACTAATCTTTTACTGTTTTTAGCTTGATATATTTTTTGTTTACAAAAATCCTGGTTTTGTAGATGTTAGTTTCTCTTTGTCTTTTTGTTTTTGTTCCCATGTCTAAAAAATGAGTGCTTTTATTACTGTTGTCAGAGGATTTAGTTAATTTGTCGTTGTGGTTTTTCCCTGTAGCAGGTCAATGTTTTTATTAAAAAATTCTTCAATGGATTCAGATGGATCCAGTTTTGTTGCAGTTACAAGAAGGCTTTTTCACGGCTACATCTAGCAGAAAGATGAAGTCTCTGAAGCTGAGAAACTTGGTTTGTCCAATACAGATGAGGGAGCCGTGGAGGGAAGTGAATATCAGCTTCCACCTCTATGATATTAAAATCATTCATCGTCGCTTAAATGCTCGTTTATAGGACAAGTTTTTCTGGTGGGGTTTCGGCTGATTCCCTCTGTTAAATTTGTCGGTTGGCTGGGTTCCCCTGTTCAGTGCTGTTACAGACAGTTTTTCTGGCGGGGTTTGGCCTGATTCCCCCTGTTGAACTTGTTGCTGCTGAAGTTGTTAGTTGGCTGAGTTACCCTGTCAGTGCTGTTATCAGGACAGGTTTTTCTGTGCGGGGTTTTGGCTGATTCCCCCTGTTGAACTTGATGCCTGTGAAGTTGTCAGGTTGGCTGAGTTCCCCTGTCAGTGCTGTTACGGACAGTTTTTCTAGGCGGGGTGGGGGTTTTGGCTGATTCCCCCTGGTTGAACTTGGGATTGCCTGTGAAGTTGTTCAGTTGGCTGAGTTCCTATCAGTGCTGTTATAGAACAGTTTTTCTGGCGCGGGGTGGGGTATGGCTGATTCCCCTGTTGAACTTGTTGCCTTGTGAAGTTGTCGCTCCGTTGGATTCACCTGTGAAAAGTGCTGTTTGTAGGTAATGTTTTAGTTGAAATATGACTGTTTCCTTTGTTCACGCTTTAATTCTTTATTTTTTGTTATTTTTGTATTTTGGCCACTTGCAGAGATACGCTAAAAATATTCTCTTTTCTACCAAAATGTTTTCGGTTTTATTAAAGCGTGGTAGTAGTTTTGGTCTTGAATCCTGTGCCCTTTGTTTGCTTTTGTTTACTGCAGTAAAGGACTATGATTTTATTAAGTAATTGACATGTTCGTAGGTAAGGTTGTTATGGTCGAAGTGAACAGTGAGCTCCTTTTATTCTGTGCTCCATTTCATCCTGCCTTTTTTTCAAGCTGGAGTTATATCCCAAGAGCTAGAGGTGTATCTTATTAGTGCGGGAGTAGGTGTTGGTGTTGCATGTTTGGGGGTTTCTATAGTTCTGTGGTATTTTGGATTCTCCGGACTCAACAGTGTTATTCATGTAAATGTTTTGCTTCATTGTCCATCTTCCAAAAGTGTTTTTTCTAGATTACTTATCTTTACTGAGTATTGTGTTAAGCCAGTTGGCTTTGATGTTTGGTCATGGATCTTCAAAGATGTGTTGTGTATAAATGCTGTTGTAAACTATACTTAAAGTGATAGAAAAAGTCGGGGGTTCTTTCTACTCTGGAATTATTTTAAAGGGGCTGATGAATTTAAAATAAAACTTAACTCTCC
>NW_025786651.1:0-15961 GCF_021130785.1 Homalodisca vitripennis
GATTATTAAAAAAAACCTGTAAAAGCTATATGTGGGAAAATTTGTTTTATAACTCCCCCCCCCCTCCGTTTATTTCAATATTTATGTTGTAGGCTTGCAAGCGACATAAATCAGGCACGAATATCATCCTAGTTATTTGTTTAAAATCCAAAAATTATAATATGTTAATTACACATGGTCTTACAAAAAAACGCATTAAAAACATTTAAATATTTTTTATAAGATTAATTTTAAATTTATTTATGCAATATATATATATTAATAATATATATATATAAATATATATATATATATATTATACTATTATTATATACGTACAGGGGTGAGAATATTATGTTCTGGAAACACCCAAATAATATCCTTTTTAATTAATTTTAAAATATAATATTGTGACAAACTCTTTAACAATCGTGATAGAGATTGGGCATCTACTTTTTTTGAGAACAATGTATTGTTATTTTCACACCAACGGGGGACGTCCTGCCGGGGTATCCGTGAATATACTTAAGTGAAGCCTATACCTTGTGATACATAAATTTAAAAGTAATAAAGCTTACTGAATATGCATGCCACGAAACCGCATCTCAAGGGGAATTATTCTATCAGACACAAAATAGAGCCATTTTTTTAGTAATTAGAAAATTTACTGAATTGATCAACAATGTAATTTTTAACATGGTTGCTTTGGCCACAAAATGTGTTACACTAATTTTTTTAAGCAATATCTTTTTTAAATGTTCAATTAAAATGAAAATAAACAATTTATATTTTAAGTCTGGTTTCATAAGTAACAAATTTTACCAGTTTTTTATTACAATGAATATAAACTTATGAGTCACTTTTCCTCTGATTACTTATGAATCTGTACCTAGGTGTTTATCCAGTCAGTCAGGAAGGTTTAAAGAGACAAAGGTACACTAGTCCTCATGAGAAACATTATTTATTGTGTTTAATTAATCATCTTGGTCTATCAGGTTTTCAAGTTTTGTTGAGCATAGGAGCTTTCAACTAGGGGACAGGTCGAAGGCTGGTGGAGAATTACAAATGGACAAGAGGTCATAATCAATTTGCCATGTCGAGTTTAATCCAGTTGTTCTCTGAAGCATTGCTTGTCAACAAGTTTATCTAATTAACAGTAGTTACAGTTGTTTATTTGGCATTTTTTTAATGGAATTTGGTCTCTCTGAAACGGTGAAACGAATATTACTCTGGTTGAAGATGCGGGATAGGATATCGGCGTTCGTTCAAAGATCTTATCGGGGAAGTTTGTAATTTGTTTTAATGACACTTTCCCAGAAGAGTGAAACACCATAAGTGTTTCAACAATATCAAAAAACTATTGAGCGTTTTGAGAATGACAAGGGAGTTGTATCGTAAATCGGCCAAAGTCCGGGTAGGATACAATCTGCAAGCAGAATGAAGAACATGCACTAGATGATTGTTTTGCAAATCATTTATTGAAGACCCACATACATCGCTCAGAAAAGCTGCACCAGCAACATTGATAAATGCACCCTAATGTCTGTGAGTAAGATTCTTGAAAAATTAATAAATACAAACCATTTAAAGAGTTCATTTTAGCTCCAACAGTTAAGTGAGGAAGATTATCGACAGGAAGAGTTGGAGTTTTTGTGAACTTGTGATGCGCAAAATGTGATGACAAAATAGAGATTTTCTGACCAACATACTATTATTCTGATGAGGCAAACTTTTTTCCTAAATGGCATATGTTAACATGGCACAAGAAATGTGCCGTTACTGGGCTAGTGGAAAACCCATTACATTGGATTACTGAGGTCCCATTCAACGCAAACCACCAAAAAACTGGAACGTATGGGTGTGGAATTTTATAGCGTAACAAAATTGATGGACCCTTTTTCATCAAATGGAAATTTAAATGCACGAACCTTTACTACAATATCGCTCCAAAATGACAAATAATCCCAGCTATTTCCAATATTGGCATCAGTGAGAAATACTTTGATAATGTTAATGGTGTTCAGCAAGGATGGTGCTAACCAGCCCCATTATGGGAGAACAGGTAAGAGAGTATTTTGGATTTAAGGTTTCCCTCATAAATGGAATTGGCCGAAGAAGTGAGAAATCGAATGGGCCTCCAAGATCTCCGATTTGTCACCAATCGATTATTTCCTATGGGGTCATTTAAAATCCAAATGATTTATATAGAAGAAAAGCCTACATATAATTTGAGGAAGACCTTAAGAAACAGGGATTATAGAGGAGATTGCTTATGATAACTGAAGAAATGTTATAGGGCAACTCCTGTCGTGAATCATTTTACACTAAGATTTGGCTCAGTTGTCAAACCGTAGAAGGAACACAGTTCGAAATCAATTTGGCTTTGACACACCAAATGCAGTGTAAAACGTTTGTTGTTAAAGCACTTTTCTAACAGCATACATTATTTTTTATTTGTAATAAGAAATCAGATAACATAAGTATTTCCATAATTTGTACTGGTAATAAAAAACTGGCAAATTTGTGCTAATAGAACCAGCTTATAAATATTAAATTTTTTGTTTTATTTTAAATTGAACATATTAAAAAAAAATGCTAAAAAAATTAGTGTAAACACATTTTGTGGCAAGAACCATGGATATAAAATTACCAATTTGTTTGAAACATCAGTAAAATTTTTCGTAATATCTAAAAAATGCTCTAGTTTTGTGGTATAGAATAAGATTCCTTTGAGATGAGGGGGCCCCCCCCCCCCCCCCCCCCCCCCCCCCCCCCCCCCCCCCCCAAACAGGGGGGGTGGGGGGAATGCGGTTTGTAGCATTCAATTCAGTAAGCTATTTACCTTTTAAAATTATGTATCACAAGGTATAGGCTTCCGATTAAGAAATATTCACGATACCCTCGGCAGGACGTCCCCCGTTGGTGTGTGGACATAACAAAAAACAAGATCGTTCCAACAGAACAAGTAAAAGAGTAGAGCCCAATCTCCTATCACGAATTGGTTAAGAGGTTTCAAATTTATATTTAAATTATTAAAGGGATATATTTGGGTGTTATCACAGACATCAATATACACCCTGTACTAGTAGTATAATATATATGATAATACAATATACAAATTGAACAGCAGTGATTAAGCTGGAAATGAAAAATACTGATTATAGACGATTAGAAAACATTGTAATTATCTGTTACAAACAATCAAAATACATTTATACTATCTCCATTTACTCAGTAGTTCTCAATTTATACTGACCATTACTGTTTATCCTCTGATGTGTTTAATAATGGGACTGATTCCAATAGATTGTACTTTATAACTTTATTTATCATCTGAATGAAAGCATTCAATACGTGTCTATGAGCAATTATACGTAGAAATTTATCCAAACTGAGTTACTTGTGTATTTCGGTATAGAAATTATTGATGTTAGTGTAATGAACAATGTTACTGTTATGTTTTATTTAAGTATACATTTAAACGGAGTCAGATTACAATTTGTCGAAAACTAGTGGAGTATATGCCAAGTAGTAGAAAAATGAGCTGTAATATGAAAATTTGGTTTTAAATTCAATTAAGCTAAACAAATATAGCAGTAATGTCATATTTTTGCTCATTATGATGGCATGGATTTATATGCGTTCTTTATTTTTTCAGGAACTGCCACTATCATTCCTGATTGACCTATAATATAGAAATATCGTTAGCAGTTTAAAATGTCTCGAAGGTAAAGTTCGCTCTTCAATTAAAAGTTCTAAGGGATTTCAACGATTTCTCTTTTAAGAGTAACTATATTATATCATACTCTAAGATCTTTTTCAACGAGTCAATTAATTAAAACATTAAAAATCACAGTAAAAAAAGTTTGATGTTAATCCCAATATTTGATTTTATATAATTATATATAATTGTGATATATATATATATATATCATTTCAATATAAGATCCCAAATGAATATGTTAAATAAAACTGTATGAAAAAAGAGAAGAAGAGCACGTAAACGGAGAGGCCAAAGTCAAATACGAGAATCACTCCAGGCCAGAACAGTCCAGTTTATTTCAGCTGTGAGTTTGGTGTTTGTCAACTGCCTTGGGCTTCTGTCTCTTAGTTGTATTGTCTCAAATACAGAGTTCGTTAACTCAGTTTAAGAGTTAGATAATACAATACGTCATAATAGTATTGGATATCTTATTAATAAGTATTTCTGATTACGCGTAAATGCTTTATTGGATTTTAGTATGTCATTCAACGAATGAAATCTGCCATACAAATCTACTATCACTGTATATTTATTAAAGTACTAGATTTCCCTATAAGATAATAAATGTTTCAAAGAGTACAAAAGTTCTATAACTGATGTATAGGTTGGTAATTTCTGAAGAAAACTTACATAATAAAAATTTCATTTCATAACTCTTGTAAAATTATAGTTGCATCAAGTAAACATCTACATAAAATTAGTTAAACTTACTTAATACGGTAGCTTATTTATCAGGCCAAACTTAATTTTGAAATAACATTATCAAATATCAAATACGTACATTTCATTTTCATTTATTATATGACAAAAATCATTGGAAGAAAAGTTTGACTACAACCAATAAACTTTTAAACGTGTTTTTTTTCCTAGAGATAATAAATCAGTGGACATTACTTTTCAAGCGAGTAAACACATAGTCACATGAAACTTTAATATATGAATATTTTTCAGTAAAAGATCAATAAAAGATTACAGTTTTTAAACCGTTTCCATTAGTGTAGACCAATGAGTGGAACAATTGACGCGCAAGTGTCGTTCATTAAATCCTACAGTTAAGAATGTTTCATGCCTAAGGATGAAACGACATCGCATTGTGTTTTCGATGAACGAAATGACACTTAAAGATATGAGTAGCTATATTCAACGATTGGTTATGAACTATTACCCATTTTGTTTTTAGTTTCAATTATTTCTGTACTGTTACCAAGGGTTGCAATTAATGAAAGCAATCAATGTATATGGTTCTAATTTTAGTCATGCCATCACCAAACTATGGCTTGATTTAAGCCAGGACTTTCATTCTAACATCTGCGTTATACCCGGTGATCTGAGCCATTTTGTAAACGCCTCTTGAACATAATTATTTATATTTCATTCTGCATTGGCTGCCTTAATATTTGAAAATAATGGTTATATTTCGTCAGCATGTTTAATTTAGGTTATATAGTTTTATTTCTAGAATAAACGTAATAATTTTCATTTATTTAGAATGAAGACGAAAGCTTGATGGCCCAGAATTTTCACAGTATGATATAATTTATAAACCCATTGCGAAGTGCCTAGTTTCACGTATTTTGCTGAGCACACTTATTTTAAAGGTTTAAAGAATGCATTTTTATTGAATGTATTATTCAAAAAGATTTATAACAAAACAAAACAGTAATATATTATATATATATATATATATCTTTATATATATATATATATATATATATATATATATATATATATATAAAGTATATATATATATATATATAATATATTACTGTTTTGTTTTGTTATAAATCTTATATATATATATATATTGTTATATATATATATATATTTCTTGTGTGCGTGTGTATGTTAATAAACTCCTCCTAACGGGTGGACCGATTTTAATGAAACTTTTTGTGTGTCTTCAGTTTGGATCCGAGAATGGTTTACATTCATAATTCGGTCCAATTATAATAGTTTATTTAATTAATTTTTTAATAATAAATTGTTGTTGATGGTGGATTTTTTACATTGGATCCGCCAGAATGCGCCACGACACGTAATACAAAGTGAACTGTTGCTTAACAACAGTGAATATTTTCAGCTGAAGTTCATGAAAGAGGCAGAAACATTTGTTCACATTTAAAATTTAGAAAGATCATATTTTAAATTTGTAAAGTGCTTGATCAGTAGTGTAATGCAGATTGGCAAAGATGAAGTTTCACCAAATTGTTATACGTAAACATTATAATATTAACAGCACAGCCATAATGTTTTTTCTATTTTAATTCCAGCCCACAGTTTGAGCTGCTATCAAATTTGTGCGTCGTTTTGTAACATTCTGTAATTATTGTGTGAGTGCTAATTGTTATAATACATTAATAGAGATTGAAGATGTTTGAAGTGAATAAAAAACTATAGTTATTTATTAAAGTTATTTAACTCATTTTGCAAATTTATGGAAGTGAGTATATTGGTCGCATAGGCCTACCTCAAATAACCTAAGTAGCATACAAATCAAAAGGTTGTGTTTCTGTGTGTGAAATTTGTTAACAGTGTTTATATAATCAAGTTTAAAACTAATTGGATTTAAAATAATTTGTTGTAATTTACATTTTTTAATCTGCAGTCAGAATTGGTCACATAAGTTCAAATTAAGTAGCATACAAATCACGTGTGTGAATAACTACTTATTGTTAATAGTGTGATGGCAATTGGTTTTAAATTAAATTCTGTTGGCCAGCTTCCGATATTATAACTGTAATTTTAAATTACTAAATTTTATAACAAGTATATTTTTTAAATTTACAAATTAATTTATCGTAATGCTATTGAATGTACAATATTTTTTGTTAATCCTTCAGGAATGTACATAAACAAATTAGATGGTTTTCCGATAGGGCTGAAGTATAATAAGTGGCCTCCATCAACAATCGAATTATTGATATTTCTGAATAGCCTATCCAAACTACTATTCCGAATTGGATTATACTTATTTAAAGGCTGAAGTATAATAAGCAGCCACCATCACAATCGAATTATTGATATTTCTGAATAGCTTATCCAAACTACTGAATTTCATTATAGTTATTTATTCGGTCAAATATAATTAATTTTTTAATTATAAATTGTTGTTGGTGTTGGGAGTGTTTTATATTGGATACGACAGACTGCGCTACGACACGTAATACAAAGTGAACTGATACTTAACAGCTGTGAATATTTTCAGCTGAAGCTCACCAAAGAGGCAGAAACATTTGTTTACATTTAGATTACATTATTATAAAGTGCTTGATCAGTAGTCCTAATGCAGATTGCAAAGTTAAATTTTCACCAATTGTTCTATGTAAACATTATAATATTACAACACAGTTTAATCAATAATAGTCTTGAAAGCATAGAGTAAGCATAAACATATAAAAATAACACCACTTCATATGTCAATATATTCTGTACTCACTTTGGAGGATAGAGATTATCCAGATATAAAATTGGAAGTTTTAGCTTTTAACTGAAATTGACAGTTTGTGCTGCTATCAATGTGTGTGTGTTGTTTTGTAAGGTTCATGTTTCAAAAGTAAATACGGCAAATAACATTAAAATATAATAAAATGAAGTTAGAAAAAAGTGTACTACGCGGCGGCCCCGCGTTATAAGTTTATAAAAGCCAACAGGCAAAAAGAAGAAAATAAAAAATAAAACATCGTGTAATTATTGTGTGAGTGCTAAAATTATAATAGTACAATAATAGAGATTATTGGTCGTATTACCTCAAATAACCTAAGTAGCATACAAATCAAAAAAGGTTGTGTTCCTATGTGTGAATAACTATTGTTAACATTTTATATAATCAAGTTTTAAACTAATGGATTTAAAATAATTTGTTGTAATTTACATTTTTAATCTGCAGTCAAAATTGGTCAGATAAGTTCAAATTAAGTAGCATACAAATCACATGTGTGAATAACTATTGTTAATAGTGTAGGAATTGGTTTTAAATTAAATTCTGTTGGCCAGTTCTTATACTATACTGTAATTTTAAATAACTATAATGAAATTCGGTAGTATAGATAGGCTAATCAGGAATATCAATAGAGGTTATCCAGATATAAAAATGGCAATTTTTAGTAAAATACACTTTTAAACAAACTGAAATTCGTAAATATTAAGTGTGCAGCGATTGATCATTTTAATTTTTTGTTTATAAATAAATTGTTTTTTTATCTTGGTATGTTTTAAATTGGATCCAGCAGAATGTTGCTTACGATCGCAGTTTCAAATGTTTTTCTATTTTAATTCCAGGTTTTCCCGACAGTTTGTGCTGCTATCAAATTTGTGTGCTGTTTTGTATCATCGTATAATTATTGTGTGAGTGCTAATTGTAATATTAAATTAATAGAGAATCACATGTGTCAATAACTATTGTTAATAATGTAGGAATTGGTTTTAAATTAAATTTCTGTTGGCCAGTTCTGATACTATACTGTAATTTAAAATAACTATAATGAAATTCAGTAGTTTTGTACTTCAGACCTATAGAGCATACTTATTTAGTATATTAGATAAATTAAATTCTGTTGGCCAGTTTCGATACTATACTGTAATTGTAAAAAAACTATAATGTAATTCAGTAGTTTAGATAGACTAATCAGAAATATCAATAAGTTGATTTGTGATGGTGACCGCTTATTATACTTCAGCCTTTAAATAACTATAATCTAATTCGGATCTTCATTTAGTAGTTTAGATAGGCTATTCAGAAAATATCAATAAATTCGATTGAGATGTGTTAACCCACTATATTGCACATCAGCCTTTAAGTAACCTATAAATCTAATTCGGAATCATTCATTTTAGTAAGTTTTAGATAGGCTATTCAGGAATACCGTAATTCATATAAATTCGATTTGTTCTGGATTGGGGGCTCCATCTTATTTAGTACTTCAGGACCTATAGGGACATACTTAATTTAGTATTTTAGATACCGTTAGTCTACGTTGTTTATACATTTTTATCTAGGAAAGTTACTTAATTAAAAGTTAACATATTCAATAAGTTACTCTTTATATCATTGTGTTACTATTATAACAGAATTTTATTTTTACAGAAAAATGACCAGCGTCTTCGTGGACAGAGGACGAATAGTTTTTATTCAATCATGTGATTTATGTGCTAACTTAAATTTGAAACTTATGGTGACCAAACTGTTAAAAATAAGTTTATTTCACATGACAATTAGAAACACAACCTTTTGATTTGTATGCTAACTTAGCTTAATGCGACCAATAATACTCACTTCGTTCAATAAATTTTCAAATATTTTTTACAATAACTTCAATATATAACTATAGTTTTTTATATACTATAAAACATCTTCAATCTCATAATCAATGGTAAATATTACCAATTAGCAACTCACACACATAATAATACACGATGTTTACAAAACAACAATAAACCATTACTTTGATAGCAGCACACATACTGTCCAGGACAAATCTGGAATTAAAATAGAAAATCATTTTGAACAATCTGTTGATCGCGTTAGCCAGCATTTCTGCTGGGATTACAATTGGTAGAAACATTCCAAAGATGGGTCACACCTCATTTAGGAGGAGTTTCAGTTCCATATACAGCGACCACACAAGAAAATATAAATAGTAAATTATAATGAAATTCGGTAGTTTTAGAGATAGGGCTAATAGAAGTATTAATAAATTTTGAGTGCGATGTTTGGCCGCTAAATTATAATTCAGGCCTTTAAATAACTATGAATCTAAATTCAGCAGTTCGTTCATTTTAGTAGGTTCAGATAAGGCTATTCAGAATATCTATAATTTGTATTTGTGAATGGGTGGCCGCTTATTATACCTTCCAGAGGCTTTAATATAACTATAAACTCTAATTCGGATAGTAGTGTATATAGGCTATTCAGAAATATCAATAATTCGATGTGGTTGCATGGAGGTCCCACTTATTATACTTCAGACCCTATCGGAAAAATCATCTAATTCTGTTTGATGTATACTCCTGAAAGGATGAACAGAAAAATTATTGTACATTCAATAGCATTACGAATAAAATTTAACGTTGGTAAATTGAAAAAATATACCTTGTATATAAAATTAAGTAAATTTAAAATTACAGTATAACTATCGGAACTGGCCAACAGAATTTAAATTTAAAAACCAATTGCTAACACTCATTAACAAATAAAGTAGTTTATTCGCACACATATCATATCAGCGTTCTACACAATCGATTGTATATCACCGCTCGTATCTTGTAGATAGATATTGTCCAGCAAACTGAAGACGAAACACTTTGACACATTTGTCTATAAAACTGGTTTTGGATAAGTGATTTGGAAGTAAAAGAAGTAAAATAAGAAGGATTAAGTGTCTCAAGTTTTCTCTAACAACCAGTAATGTTTGCATTTTGAAAAAATTCTGTTATTGTTTTAATAATCTTCGATGTGGTCCCGCCATTTTGTAAGTTAGGTCAACTGTTTTACGTCCAGATTTTTCGCCAAAATGTTTCTTAAATTTGAAAAGAGCTTTAATTTGAATGCAATGGAACTCGACCCGTATGGTTCTATTTAAGAATTTTCACCAAACCCCTAGCGGCGCCCATACGTTCCCCCCATAAGCAGGATATCATGTGTGAAATACATTAAAAAATGAATAGTTTTTATGTGTATGATGAGTCAAAAGCTTGATGTAAATTTTTGGTTCTTATATCTGTAATTAGTTCAAAAAGTTATTAGAACCGTCCCGGGACTTTTCAGCACCCCTGGTAATATATAGATTATATAATATTTATTTGTATATTTATCAAAAAAATATAATGACAAATCAGTTGCTTTATTTCCAACTAACTAGCTAACGACAGTAAGCATGTAAAAAATCATAAAATATGTTTAATTTACCCTTAATAAAACCAAATATACTAAAATTTATGATTTATCTATATAATCCCAGCATTAAGTTGCAAATTCACAAAAAAACACTCAAACATGCGGAACAACATATTTCAGATATGATTTATGAATATCTATCCTAATAAAAACAACAGATACCATCATTATTTTGTTTTTCAAAATGTTAATAAACGCAATGAATTCGGGGGAGGACCTGAAATATAATCCTCTTCTTCAGGCTAGGGAGTATACAGTTTGAGTATTTATAAAAATAAAGAATCAGAAAAGAGGAGAAAAAACTAGGTAATAAAAAATACCTGAAAGGCTGCTTGGAGTCCAGTCCAGGCGCAGTTAGAATTTTGCGAATCCAAGTCACCTTGCCGACGACGTTTCAAGGATCACAATCATACCGCCTTGATAAAAAATGTAGGCATCTTTCAATCAACCAATACCTTTTACTTTACAACCTTCTATATATATTTTATCCATATTAATTCAGCATATCCACTTAGCATCCGTAACTCATTAACGTAGCTTGACATCTTATGATGGCAAGGTCGATTAATTATTTACGCTCCTAAGTTTAATCATATTCTTTTGTCCGTTATACTACAACTAGGTTTCCACAAGTTTCTTAATAATGCCTTCATGTATGAGAAATATTACAGTCCATTTCAAGATTATAAGCTGTATAAATTAATAAAGTGGATAGTATTCCTGTCCTATGATAGGTGGAATAGTATAAGGACCTATCAAGAGGTAGATCGACCAAATTTTCTTCTAGTAAACAATGTTGTAAGTAAATAAACAGTGAAGTAACCCTTATATCTTCAGGCTGGTTTAAAACTTTCCAGTTGAACCCTCCCATACTGGGCACAGCAAAACCCTACGTTTTCACTTAAATGCTGTGGCGAACCTTATGGATGCCGCAGAAGTGGTCATGTCACTTAACCGCTGAATGTTTGAGATTCTGGGGGTGCCCAAGGGTAAGTTCGGTAAGTTCTAGTCCTATTGCGGGAGATGAACTGTTGCAGGTGGTGGGGTTTATACCCTAGTGTTCAGAGGTCCTTGCTTAGACCTCAAACATGAGGGTGTGCCACCGCTCTTCCTCCTTTCATATAGAGAAGGCTGGTTTAGAAGCTGCCCTTCCGCATTTTACATAACATTGAGGTTAGTCCCCTTAAAATTCTTCCATATGGACACTTAATAGGAGATGGCTCCTACCACCCCCACCCCACTTAACCATTCAACAGCACGAAAAATGTAATTTGAAGGACTAGGTGCAGTTTATAAGCTTACCGGTCTTAAAATTAAAAAACATTCTTGCAGCCCTTTATATATTGTAATAAATTCAAAACGGCAATTGATATATCACCAATATATCGACAAACTAGTTTTGAATTGTAATAAGTTTTCGTAAACATAAAAATTTTTAACAGTTTATAAAGGTTTTGTCCGTTGAACATGGGCAGGTTGTTGTTACCTTTTAATAAGCTCTTATAATACTTTTATATGAATGCACAATTTATATACAAGTATACGTATTACGTACGATGACAGGGCCTATGGAATCAAAGGGAATATGCTGATTTTGGTTTTAGTAACCAAAACATTATATTTTGAGAACGGTTGTCTGCCTCCTTTCTTCTAAGATGAGCCAATTTCCTAAAACATTTATCTGACGTCCTTGTTATCCTGGAATCTCTTTTCCACGTAATGTCCTCTTCCCTTCAAAGTACCAAACCTAGTGGAAATCACTTCGCCATGCTAGAAATCCGGAAAACTGTAAGGGGGGTGAGGCAGTACTTCCCAAGCCATTTCTATTAATTGGTTTCTCGGGTGATAGTTGAGCTAGTATGATGACGTGTCTATTGTGTTGATGAAGAATCACATATCTCTCCTCTGTATATCCACTAAATCGTGACGTTTCTCTATCTCATGGCCATGGCTTCACTTTGTTTCAAAAAGCATATTCGAGTATATATTGACTGATAATTGTAATGCTGTACTTCAAGATTAATCTCAAAAACAAGCCCTTTAGCAATCCAAAAAAAAAAAAATAAAAACACTGGCCAATATGGCTTTTCCTTGCTTGGTACTTGGGGTTTTAAACTATTATCCAGCACAGGATAGGAGCTGGTGGTGCTTCCACGTTGTGCTTTACCTTTTTGATTCAGTGTCATAATGGTGAAGCCAAAGTTTCAGTCACACATTAAAATTTGGCTGAGGAAGTACTCACCTTTTTCTTTCATAAACGTAGGGGAGTTACAGGGGTAACTCTTAGCACACTATCAACCTTGGTTCCTTCGTGTAAGCCGGGTCAAACTCCTTTGGGATCCATCTTGCGCATGTTTTGTTGTACTTCAACTTGCTTTTATGTAATGTCATTGAACTTTACCGCATACTCACCTGAACTTTTTACAACTATCATTTCCACAGTGACTCATTGGTCAGATACGAAATTATGTCGTAAAATCGACTTATCTAGTGAGAAATTTGAAGCTTCAAATAGTCGGACAAGGACGGTGCATTTCATCAGTCACTAAGTCTCGGCCCATTTTCGAAACTGTTCTAGATTCCTATAGAACAACCAAATTATTAAAAATTTCTAGAGTATATAATCACTTAAAAGTTTTTTATCTCCAGCAATTTAAAAAGGAGTAACATAAAACGTTGTGTTAATAACTATACTTGAATTTTCAAGTGGACTTGCCATCCATTGGAATGTATTTTTGAGGTTATACAATAAAACAAAAATGATGGTAAGCCAATGAAGCGTGACGAGGGCTTATTCCCAGTTACGAGACGCCAATTTTAAAGCTGTAAAAGTAAAAAGAATTACCATACCAACAGTTTTCTCTCCCATACCTTTTTGTCTGTTTCATTATTGATTTTAAACCCTCATATTAAAAAAATAATAGTTAACTTTAAACCCATGAAAAAAAGGTTCAGAAACAACAGACTAAGTGACAAATAAAAAATGATATAACAGAATAACCCGATAAAAAAAATACCGAGAAAAACGACACCATGGCCAAGTACGAGTATATCTTTGTGAAACGTATGATTACATATTTTTATATTTAACTATCCTAAAGAAGAGTAATAGACACAAATTTTTTTAAATATTTTCAATTTCTTTTTGTTATACCTTTAATCCCTCTAAGTAATCCATGGATGAACCAATGTAAACAACCAGAAATATTAGTAAAATTATAATGTATCGGCTACTTTTAGTGATATACGTATGTATATTTGTAAGAACTTTGTATTATAACAATAATTGGATTACACATATGAAATTACCGTATGTAATTTAAAAAAATTAATGTCCTAGCGTTCATTAAATGAATCATGTACAAAACGAAAATTTAAGCTCCTGTTACTATCATAATTAATGATTTTTTTAACTGTTTATTTAAAATTACATTAATCCAAGCATTTTATTTGTAATTTCTTTGACTCCTTCTTTGTGTCATTCATATTCAAATTTGTAAAATAGTGATTAGTTCTCATATAAGTATAAGTGACACAGAGGCGGGAGTAAAGTTATTAAAGGTTTGGATGATCCCAATGGGTTGTTGATATCTATTTGGAAGTTTATAGCAAAGCCATAGTTTCGAGAAGCATCCAATGATAAGGAAGCGCCTCGAGCAGAAGTCAAAAAAACTTCGTGAGACTGGGAATACATTTAGAACCGGACAGATTTTGCTAAAACAGGAATCCCCAACTAAGATAATTCCTAAGAAACTATTGAAAAGCTAAAGAACTTTAATTCATCAAATTTTTAAAACAATATCAGTTCCAAAATACACTTCAAAACAAATAAATATGGAGAGGAGCTCTCCTGAAAAGATGAGTACTCTAAAAAATGCTAAAATGGTTTGCCGGATTCAAAAGCTTCCAGAGGAATTAAACTACCCTAAAAATAACATCATAAAATTAATTACTATGCCCCAGAGAGTCAAAAAGCTGTGCCATTCTAAGGTATATAAGGAGGTAAATTTTATAATACATTTACACCAAAATGGTTTAAGGCAATTTAAAATCATTATCTTATGAAATACGATGTATTTTTAATGAGGTCGTCTTTGTAAGGTACATTCCACACTAAGATCATATTAAGGTGGTTATTAGTGATTGAACTGTTTAATTATACAATAAAGAGAAAGATAGATGTATGTTAGGTTTGAACTCGAAATAAATTGACCTGTGCTTGGGTTTCAACTGTCCGATTATACAATGACTGGCACTATTGACGTTCACCTTATTGCTCTAATTTGCTAGGCACAATGACAGTATGTATGAAGTGTTCGCACTTATTATTGTCCGTGTACTAATTGACATTTGTATCTGATACAATTTAGTTTTACCAAATATTTACCCCACTAGTTTGTGTAACCATGACATTCGTAGCGCCGCGTCAAACCGCAATAATCAAATCATTTTATATCGAAAATAAAGGGAGGGAAAAAATAACTCTATGTTATTTGTAGCGTTTCACTAAATTTTACATCTATACAAAAAACACTACAAACAGATGAATTAGTAAAAACAATGAATAATTGAGGCATAACTATTATTTTATTTATAGGAACATTTCTTTTAGTGAACAGTACAAAAGTTAAACATATTTCTAATATTTAGTGTTTATATTAATGTACAAAATAATGCTTAGGTCGTTTTATACGTTGTGCGAGAATATAGGTTTTAGCATTAACGAATATTTAATTATGTTATTATAAAACTTTGATATTATTTTTTGTCTAGAATTAGTTAAGTACAGGATTAGTATCAATTAGGCATATCTGTTTAAGGGGTAAATCGACATAACCTAGTCGATTGTCTTATCTTTGAGATTTTCCTGCTGACATTTAAAGAACAAATTTGATCCATACTCTTTTTGAAGTGATAGTATTTTCAGTTTATTTTAAGGCTAAATTGTTTATATAACATGCATGTCCCTTCATAGTAATTTGGCTATTCCTCCATTGGAGTGTCGGTGTAGCCTATCTATCAACTTGGCTGTATAATATTAAATTTCTTTCTCTGGCCTCCCAGCAGAATATCTCAGAAATGAAAGTAGTTTTGGAATTGTTCTGGCCAAGCATCTTACACTACAACTGGACTGCCACATATCTAAGTTTTAAACTATATAATTATATGTAAGTTTGTAATTAAATATGGAGAATATATACATCCAATAACACACTCTTGTGAACGAATTATTATAGCTTATAAGAAAATAAAATAGTTAAACATTATTTGTCATACAAAAATTTAAGTCTCCTAAACTTTTGATGATAATGAGATTTAATCCGAAA
>NW_025786652.1:0-16566 GCF_021130785.1 Homalodisca vitripennis
AAGGTTTGGACCACTTTATAATAAAGTACATGTACGTGTACAATGGCTATAAACATACACTTTTGACAGATTTCCTTGGTCGGGGCAACAAGACAAACTGTACATCGGCATTGGAAAAATAATTCACTAGAACCAGAAGTGGTCATATACAGGCAAAGTTTACTAAAAGCGTGCGAAGCCACGGGAAACAGCTGGTCTTGATATAAAAACCAATCCATCATTAAGTGAATCCAACATTATAACGTGGTTAATGTCAAATTGATTAACTTTACAGTAGAATACATTAATCCAAGACAAATGGTTTTGGCTCACCATTAATATTTTTGCGTAGTTGCCATAATGGTTGCCCTTCAAGTCCAATAATAAAATATAAACTTGTTTTTACGATTTGTCTCTAGTGATTTCGTGCTGTCCATTACGGTGCCTTTTGAACCTCCAAAGTTTAGACTCTCTAATGTTCTATCTTGGAGACGGCAAGAGGAGGACCTATTGGTATCAGAGTTGTTACTAATATCTAGAGGATCTATCCATCAAGAGTTTTATCATACTAGGACACGAGCCGTAAAAATATCCTGAACATACAAACGACACTATGTGTCCGGACCTGTTCTTCTGGTATATCTCATTGAGGCAGATTATTAAGATCCTCTAAAATCCACCTCCGAATTTTATGGATTTTACCGGACGATTTCCTTACTTACATGTAACGAGTGTTCTGAGAAGTACATGGCTCAGGACATGATCAATACCGGTGTGGTAGAGTACACCTTATATGTGTCGTTGTGTAATCGAAACCGTAAGAACATTTGCTTGAAACTCACGCGGTTAAATTTGATATCTCGCCACATTTGCGATATCTGTTACGAATGGGCGAACCTGTTGAAAGTTTTTATGTAGTTCTAGACGTTAGGAATTTTTGAGTGAATTTACCATGTACAAATTTAAAAATTGTTGTTCATTGGTTACTTAAAAAAATTAAAAACGATATGTTGAATGTTATAGCTGAATTTGCAGAGCATTGCGTAAGGAAAATCATAAATATATAGACGGAGCGATGTCCAAATTTTGTATTTTATTATTTCGAAAATTTGCCAATTAAAGATACTCTCCCATTGTGAAATATGAGCAGAGAAAATAGGAAAGAGAGAAGCACAACAACACGTTCCTAGTGAACATTACGTCTGACTGGTCTAATTCAGATGTTAAACGCACTGAGGTCACTTGCGTCCTTAAAAATCAGAGGCTCCGTTAAGATCCGCTGATTTGTGATTTTTGTTGATCGAAAGAACCTGGATTAATTTCTATAGTCCTGTTTGTTTTATTAATTTAATCCAGCAGTAGGCCCGCTGTTGATAGTTCAAAACAATTGTAGTTACTTTCTAAATATTTGTTCAATAAATTGTTATTTAGATCCATGTTTAATAGAAAACGGCAAAAACATTTATATAATACACATACGTAGAATTTAAATCCAATAACCAGAAATAATGACAATTCCTGCCCTTGGTGTGAAATTCAATAGACGTCCCGAGCCACGTAAGGTGAGGTGAATATGGCGACAAAACAAATCGAATCAGCCCCTCCTACCAGCCCAGTCTTGAAAACCAACAATTATAACGGGTTAAATCCATTATTTCCATACAGGGATCTACCAACGGCTTCTCTGGTTCCATGATTTGGCGCATTTGGTATCGACTCACCTGAGCCACTTAACTTCGCTGGCGTTGTATGGTACGTCTCTAAATGGGATGTCACTCTCGTTTATACACTATTGTCGGTTCTTGTCCTATACAAATACTACGTAACTTTTATTCGTATAATAGAGCTTTTTTTATTTATCGGTACACGGTAATGTTAAAATTTAAAACTGATTAATTTACGTAAACTGTACATTTTCTTTGGTATTTTAAACATGTTAGCTTAGAAAATTAAACTGATCACATTGTGGTATGTGAATTCAATTTTTAAATTTTGAGGTGAGTTTTCCATTAATCTTTTATTTGCATGTTGTTTTGCTAACTACACGTGGAATCCCATATCTTATATGTTCATTGATAAATAGTCTCCTCTGCTTCAATCAGCGAGGGATTGTTAAATTTCAGGGATTTGGTAAATTTTTTCCGACAGCTGAAAATATTAATAATGGTTTAATTTTTATAAATTATAGGATTTCAAGTATATCGTATACAAACAGACAATTGTTTATTTAGGTTAAGTTCTGAATATGTTAAAGACCAATGAATGTCATGCATATGTAAAGTAGGAATAAGAGACAGTTTTTAGCTCGACGCTAGACGGTCCCACCGATTAGGGTCGCGTTTTTTATTAAAATACATAATGCAAACAAAATTGAGCATTGTGGTGTCATCCTTCGAAATATTTAGTAGTTTGTAAAGAGGTAACCCTACTTTTATTTACTTGGCTAAGACTTCTAATCTATTCATCATTTTGCGTGAAAGGATTTTAACACTCTTCCTAGGAGGTGCTTCAACCTTGAATTTTTCGTTTCTCTTAATAATGGCTGGGGAGAAACTTTTGCTGATGTTTTTACCATACTGGGCACTTAGTAACGGAAAATGATAATTTTTTCCATGTAATTAGTCTCAGAATCTACTACAATCGCACCTATACATCCAAAACCTATACAGATCTTTAGTAGCGTCAAAAAACGAAATAGTACTTAATAAATAAAATTAATCCTTCCTTTTCATTTAAAAAATCATTACTCTAAAAAGTTTTTTATCAATAATTAATTCTGGATACAAGTTAAAATACCCTGTAGTAGTGCCTAATTTGAAATCACCTCACAGTTTAGTAACTTTAGTTTACATGTGTCAGACAGGGCTTAAATAACTTATTTATTATAATTTTTTATTACCCTGAGAGACATGTTATTTTTACTTCGTGGTAAGCAATCAGTTTTTATTTATCGTAACCATTATCAGAGATCTGTAACTGTAGGACCTACAAATGAATGGCAGGCTGCGTCTTTTCCTGAGGGCCCGAGTTCGAAATCCCGGTCTGGGTGAGTAGCCCATAATAACTCCGTATAACCAATGATTCATAGATGAGCCTAAGCCTGACAGAAATAGAGATTAAAATGCTCTCCAGCCTGTGTGTGTGTGTGGTGTCGTTTTTATAGACAGTTTTAACGATAAATAAAAAATATAAAAAGAAACTATATCGAAAAATTCATCCAACAATAACCTGTGCAATGTTCAACCGGAAGTTTCACGGAATGTTATCACCTGGTTTATTGGGTATATTAATTTAGGTTATTACATGTTTGGACCTCCCCGGGATTTTGAACCCTCTCTCTCGGGTTTAGAGATGCTCGAGACTATAAACCATTTAGTCTAGCGCGTAGGGAAGTAGGACTAAATAAATAGTTATTTATGTAAAGAATAACACCCCCAACACAAAACCAGTTTTACGGTACCTCGGAGTTTTAAACTTCCCCTATTGCAAGCACAACCCGAAACTCGCTGTAACCAATGATTGACACGCAACTATGAGCACAGATGGTTATGAGGTGATTTTTCGCATTGGCGTCACCTCTTTGTACGAGATGCGGGTAAGGTGCAAAAAACAGTCTTGTTGCTTTGAACAATTTCGCATTAACATGGGTAGTGCCAGTTTTCACATGTCTAAAATATTTCGCCATCGGTGCGTCGTAAAATATAGGCACAGTTTGTTCTTTTAGGGTCTCTGTACACATGGTTGGGGCTAATAATATCAACATGGAAACTCCCTAACCTGGAAGTTGAACACACGGCTTAAATTACCGTACATTGAATTAATAGTCTGTCCCCATTTGGGATAATATACCGGGTGTCTCACGAAGAGGTTTAAACGTTTGATTTATATATTAGGTTACGCGCCATTTGTGCACCGAACATGTTCAAACTCTACACAAGTCATTAAATAGGTGTTTAACAAATATTCTGTCAAAATTTTCAGTTGAATACAAAAATGGTGGCCTTTTTGGAAAAATACTATATCTTGTAAAAAGCAGTTGAAAAAAACTCATTCCCTATTGCATGGTTTTGTGAAAATGCTCTATTTATTGCCATATTTCTAGAGAACAAATAAAGCATTTCACATCAGAAAATTAGAAACACAGCCTATTAAATAACACCGTACAATTACAGGTCACTACAATTACTTTGAAAACTGTAATTCATCCACAGCGACACTCACTAATAACAGCGCTTAATAAATGAATACTAAGTTGTTTAACAAAGAAATTGCTTCTACAGTATTCCGGAAAAGATTCCTCTTCAATTGATTGTTTTAATTCCTCCCATGCATTATTTATTGAAGCTAAGAGTTATAAACTTATGTCATGTTGAGTAACCCGATAAGAAAAGGAAATCACATACATAGTTTAAAATCTGCGAGAATCGGCGGAGTGGCCTGGGTTGGCCAATCTTAAAACCAATCGCATGTTCCACGACCCAATCCGTATAAAAAAAAAAAAAGGAATTATTGAAGACAGATGGGAGGTTGTCATTTTAGTAATTTCGCTTGACAGGATCTTGCTCGGAATATGAGGAGGAGCACCATTTGTCTGGAAGACTTTGAGCTTGAATCCATTTCTGGAAACCGTAAACATGAGGCAAAAGACTTTTTAAATATTTAAAAACCTGTTCATAACCACCTATTCCCAGTCCATTGTACTGTCTGGAAAATGTCGTAAGGAGTAGCACCCCATTACAACTGAACAAGCTCCGCCTCTAAACAGTAATTTTTCCTTTTGAATTTTAGTAGAGTCCTGGTCATAGAATGTGGTGGGAATGTATCAGTTTTTGTTAATAATTTACCTAATATGCCCTACTCTACAGCAACACATTGCGGTACAAAGAGGACTCGTCATGAAAAAAAAAAAAAAAACCAATTTGGAGTATGCCAATTATGAATCTAGTCTTATGAATACACTCAATGAAAGGCGACGGACAAAAATTCCTTCCTCTCCTGTCATCTCATCTCCTCTCTCCTCTCTTCCGTTCTCCTCGTCATCTCTGTCTCCAACAACCACTCCGGGGATCGACTCTTCAAGAAAATTATGGACAAGTAACTTTTGTAAAAATTTAATTTTGGTTTTTCCTAATTATTTTCACATATTGAAAGACTTTGGACATACCTAGTTTCAAGTTCAACCATCCTTATAAAAATTTCGGTTTACAAGGGGAGCGGAGCAATTGATGTCCTTACAAATACTTCTCTTTTCCTCATGGATCCTCTACAGTACAATTACAACACTTCTCCAGTTTCCTAAACAAAAGATTTTTCCACTAAGTGTAAAAATCTTTTGGTTAATGTTGGATTGCTCGGTGGTTCACAACTTCTGGGTCAAGCAACCCGAAATTGTTTAGAATTGCCTCTGTACATTTCAAAAGCAATAGTTGACCATCGCTAATCACCTTTTGTTCAACATTAAACGCCGTTTCCTCAAACTTCTATATCAGTAAAAACTGTGACAGGGAGGAGGTTAGGTTATTTGTTTTTCTAGCATTCAAGCAAGTATTCTTCAATCAAACAGCTATTTTTATTCATTTATTTACATTCCCAACGGCAATACACCAATTTAACACTTTTACAACAAGTTGATGCACATGTTAAGAAAAAAAATCAGCAAAAAACTTAACGAGTAAACAAACAATTGGATATAACAATATCTATGCTACAAGATGCTTAACTGTCAATGCAATGGCTTACAACTAAATCTGACATGTAATACTTTAAATACTTACTCATGAAGATATCCGACAACTCTTCTACAAATCCTAATAATACGGTGCCCTAGAAAGACTACGAATCAGTTAACAAAGATAACAGAAAAGAACAAAAACAACGGACTCAATAAATAACCATAACAAAGCGAAAATAACATAGCAAGAATAACAAACAACTAATAACAACACTATAGTAATAACAAAAACGATAGAGAATAGATTAATAAAAAAATTGCATTAAGACCATGAATTATGACTAGTAAGAGCAACAATAAGCGTTATAACTCCATTTAAAACACCCATTTGCAATTTTATCAAGGTCCAGTAAGGAGCTTAGGGTTAAACTCAGTTCGGTCACCCAACAAAATCAGGGCTGTGATGGAGTCAATTTTGCTGTCCTGCCTCTGTGCGTGTCAAGAGCATCATTGTCAATCAACAACTGTACTGATGCATTCTTCATGGTGGCAATATGTGAAAAACAAGGATCTGAAAAGGACAGGAAATGCAACTTCCGGAAACCCCACCGAGAAGAAAGAAGAATAAGAAGGTCTCCAAAAAATGGAAGTGAGTCTGAAGCAGATAAAAGTTGATGAAGGATTAATGAGAATGCTTGGAAATGAAACAGATTATGAAGATAATAAAAAAGGGGAATCAGTCACCATCTTGTGTTAATTGTTTGCTTTTCCCATCAGATATGGTTTCCCCTTTGGGGATAATGAGTTTTTACAACATGAACCTTTAATGTACTTGTACATTTTATTATATTTTTTTGTTAAGTAACCTAATGTAAGTAAAATATTTTTTATTTTATTTTCTAAAAGAATGTGTGCAATGTGTAGCATATTATCCATACTACTAAAAACTATAAATGACTATTTATGTTGGTGTAAGTGAGTTGTTAATAAAATATAATGTTATTAAGTTCTTTAAAACTGGCAACGTTGAGTAATCAATAAGTTAACTTCAAGAAATGGATTTTTTATAAGAAGGAAACATGGGTTAAAATTTTTCAATATGTCACCATTTTGTTTCTACAATTGCCAGGGAGCTTTAATTTTCACAGATATTAAAAAAAAATTTATTAATAGTGAAAGTTTGAAAATTTTGGTGCATCAATGGGCAAATAATATAAAATCAAACGTTAAACCTTGTCGGTGGGACACACGGTAATATCCGTAGGTGTCCTATCAGAGATTACTCTCTGCCAGGATGGTTTTAAGTTCATATACGGTAATGCTTAGTTTTATGGCAACATTCAGCAAATACAAACGGACGTCCAGTAACCGAGTTCAAAAAAGGAATGTTCAGGGGCCGCATTTACAAATTCGGCGCCCCTAGGCCTACAGACCAAAGAGCGCCCCCCCCCCCAGAGGACTCGATTACACTGACGTAGAAATCCAAGTAGGTAAAATTTCTTAATTACGTAATTTTGATTACGCTAATTACAATAGTATATATATATAGGAGGTTGTTGTTGAATAAATAAAGCAATGAACCAATGACTGAGTCAAAACGTCGCACCCGGACCTAGTTGGACCTGGCCACCCGCCGCGAGCGCAACACCACCGCCGCCGCCAACTTTTTTCTTTTGTGTACTTTAAAAATTTATGCGCCCCAAAACTTTTGCGCCTAGGGTTGGGCTAGTGGGCCTATAGGGAAATGCGGAATGAATAGTTCATACATTCTAACTCTTTCTTCTTTTTCATGAGTTAACCCATTTTTTTTCGAAAACTACTAAAACAGTTTTATATGAATCGTTTTAAGTTTAAGTAGAAACTGTCCCACACAGTAGTTATTCTCTAATAATTCAAGGATTGTACCAGTATATTAACCAACAGAAACTCATTCTAGTAAGTTTCGCTCCTGCTAAAAACCATATGACAAATCCTAAAATTGGATATGCCATGAATGCGGGATTCCTCAAGATCAGAATATCAGCAACTTACCTCAAAAAAATCTAGAAAACATGGAACTTTTCGTGTTTAGCTTCGGGATGACGCGACGTTTTCCTTATACTGGGACGCGATATAAAAATATTCCGGAGCAAAACGGGGGCGAAAACAGAGGGGCAAGATTGGAATTTGTGTTAAATTTTCTCCGAGTTACCTCAATGATTATTCATAGGTTAATTAAAAATGATACCCACACTGATTAATTACCACATTTCACTTCGGAAAACATGTTATTCATAGTATTGATTTTAGTGACATCCCTGTTGGAGGTAATGTGGAATCCATCCTCGGTGCCAAATGAAGACAAAGTTGATGAAATACGTAGTATAAAGATATAATCACTAACAGTTAATACATGCATTCAACAATTAAATTAGGTCATTGTTAGAAAAAAACCCCTTAAACCGTGTCACTTTTTGCTTACGCATAATATTCTTAACGAAGGACTGAAATAAGGGGAAATGGTTCTATGACAACGGTATAACTTTGAAATTTAATGATGCTAATAATATACATGTTTTGTTAAAATTTAGCGTCGTCTTATAAAAAAACTGTATTGTTCGGTTTGGTTCACTTTCTCGGGCTTTTCCAATTAAAATTATACTTTACCTTTTATATTCTTATATTTACGCTTTTTTAAAAAGTTGGTTATTTTATATAAAACAAGCTTGCATTGTTTTTTTTTGTGTGAAGCAGTCTGTCGCGAGTGAAACACTTAGAGACGCTGGTTTTGTTCCTTTCTTTTCTCAGGTGTGTTTTTATTTAACTAATCGTAAACAATACTATTGTGAAAATGATTAAAAAACATAATCATCAGTGAGATTAACATTTTTTATTCATATTCAAAAGCTTTATTATTGGATAATTATTTCAACGTGTAAGTAGGTATTACCTATCTTAGATTTATAAATAAACTTTTGGATTAAGTCTATAAATAACAAATAAAAGGTTGTTATAAGACAACCTTCAACCACTATTCTTACCTAACCATCACAAACTAAGAAACATAAAAATTTTAATATTGTCAATACGTATATTGTTAAACTGTTATCGTTGTGATATTCTTTTATTGAGACAATTATATATAAACAATAATTAAATGTCATGATTAATAACGTACAGAAACCTGCGTTACTGCCATTAAGAAAGATGACATTAATAAGTGGCGAAGCACGATTTTAGTAGTGTTGGCAAGTCTTTTCAAACAATCACAACATTAGCAAGATTGAAAAAATTAAACAATCGACATAAAAATTACAACGTGCTTGGACCAATAAAACTTTCTTTTTCATGAATAATCTTGATTTCCCAAATAAATTCTGGATTTGTAAAAATAAAAAATATCATTTTTTTACAGCGTAAAAAATAAGCCTATTTAGGAGTGAAGTAGAGCCACATTTACAAAATAAATTGTGATTTGATCGAGTATATTATTAACGCTTTGTTAGGCTAACATACGAAGCGTAAGTCTACACTATACTTTAGATCTCACAAAACTTAAAACAATGTTGATTGTAGCCCGAAAATATTACAGCATTCTTATTTGTACGTCGTTTATTCTGTTATAAATTCAGGGTACTTTGCGGATTATATACGCCGACCACCCAGGACTGAATCGTTATTTCACATTTGTTTATACTGCTACTAGATTAGCGATTTAGAACAATTTTTCGTCAATATACAACAGGAATTGTGTATCGCAAAACCTCCCCTTCCTCAGACAGAGGTCAAAGTTCGAGCGTCTAGTAGATAAAAACGTGATTGCAAAGTCTCGCCGCCCGTTTCAGCTGGTGCATCGTTTGTTGTACATTCCGTGTTTTACCTCTACATTTCTCCAACACAAAAAAATTCAACAAAACAATCATTTACCAAACTAAACTCTTTATAAAAAAAACACTAAAAACTTGTTTTTTATTCTTGATACATTCCGGCCACCCAAAAATGCGAGTGCCTCCGGCCATCAGCGCGGGCATTGACAGCACTACGGTGCTGCCCGCGCTGATTGTCGACGGAAAGAAAAACATTTCCCTCGAGATAGTTACCTATCAGTAAAATATCAAATTCTAGAGGGGTAATCAGAAGTTATAAATTGAATTGTAATGGAAAGGCAATAAGTACCGTGCAAAATCCCGTGATGCGCGCGCCTGCCGTACATCAGGATTCGCGAGACGATAAGATAACAGCGATCCACAATACCTGGAAAATGCTCTGTAAGTTTGGAATTTTGTAATTGAAGAGTTGATTTTTTCGTTCTATCATGTTTGTTGCTATAAATTTCTTTTTTGATGACTTCATACTAGTGTGGTCGTATAATCCCAACCGTACATAATTCAGTCATGATCAAGCTTTTTAGAAACTTCTATTCTTTAATATTCATCCAATTTTAAGAACCCGATTCCCAGAGTTGATGAATTGCAAATATAGAAACATGTTATATTGATTTTGAACAACAATTACTTCCAAAAGTTTTGTGTAATGAAACGCTGTAATTGAGTGTTGTGGTAAAATACTGAATAATTGTTTTTATTGATTACTGTAAAATTTGTCATGGAAACGAATACACGAAATACATTATTAATTTTAGAATACTTTGCAACTATTGCTAAACTTGATAACCTTTAATGCATACTTAAAGTCCCTCAAACAAAATGAGAGATCAAGAACGAACAGCAAAAAAAGAAATTCTAGATATTTACAACGTGTACTTTATAACACACACCGCATCCGTGCGTCGAAATCATTGCTTTACAAATTCATTCTTGAAATATTATCCCACGCTTGGAGAGCCATCCTCAGTTTAATAGATGAACAATGTAAAATCAACAGTAGACATTAGTTTCACTAGAAACTTGATGCAACAGACACATCAATTATAAAAATTTTTTTGTTGGATGATAATATTTTGGACTTGGTCCAATATAAACCTTAATTGGTCATTATAATTTGTAAGCACATACTACTCGCGCGCATTAAATCCAGGGATCACGTACCCAGGACTTGTTCTGTAAAGTAAGAATGTTACCTTGATATAATCCACAGTAGTTAAAACTACACAGTTTCTTTGTACCAAAAATATTGTTCTTGTTAGCAAAAATGTTCTTAATAGTCATTCGAGTATTTAAAGGACCAATTTACGTTTGTCAAACCCAAGCTTGCATTTATATATAATCTGCTTTTGTATTTTGTAAGCTAAGATTTGATAGAAGAAAGATGCCAGAAAAATTTCAAGAGGGAAAATGAATGAAAATATACGTAGGAACGCCAATGAACCCCCGCCTACTCTAACTCCTGCAACACGATGACAGCTGTTCAAAGTTTTTACAATTCACTAAGACGAAATCTATCAGGTCCCCTCTCTGAGGTCGATGGTCACCATGATGCTCGGAGTCCTGTCTCCAGGCGTGTGGCGGAGAACAATCAAAGCTGCGGCCCACATGGGGCGCTGCAGCCGTTCTCAGTCGTTCATTAACCACCTGAACGCATGAGTATAGCGGTCCATTCAAACTGTTTTTGATTTGAAAAATAACTCCACTGTATGAAGAAGAACCAATCGATTTTAGAAACAGCGATTGAAGAAAACCGGTCACGGCTGTTTCCAGTAACAAGTATGTGGGTCTGGGTGTGTGGCTTCGTGTATGCTTGCTGTTCATTGTTCCACGACGACACTCTCAACTTCTCGTTCTGCTGCCCCGCCGGCTCAGAACGACTTCAAAACCTCAAGTCAGGTCGACAAGGGAGTGTCTAAAAAACAACGGGCTCCTCTATGGGGTATGGTCGCATGGTCGGTGAGGGGGGTGCGGGGCGTAGGGCTGGGGGGCATGGGAGCGCTGGCTGCGGCGGGGGGGTTTCGTGCTTGGCGGGGGCGGCGGCGCGGGGCGGCAGTGGCTCGCCGGGCGGGCCGGTGAGCTGGCTTGGGGGGCGGCCGGGGGGGCGGGGCTGGCGTGGGCTGGGCGCGTAGCTAGCGGGGGGCGGGGTGGCTCCGCGCTGCGATACTATCTGGGGTCAGTTCGCCGACAGTAGAGGGCGGTAGGTTCGTTCTTTCTCTGGGCGCCTCTCGATCGACTGTATTTGGAGCTTCGTTCGTGTGTCCAGCCCTCCTGCCAGCATTACCGAGGCCTTTCTAACGTGCTTTCGGATTCTTTAAACGGAATTTCGGTATAAAATCCGGTGCTAACCCTGAGCATAGTGTTCCGCGTACTTAGGGGAGTTCCCCCCCCCCCCCTAGGTAGTTCTCACCGGGACCGGTACTTGGCCAGGCTAGAGTTGATGTTGGACTGTTGGGCAATCATCGCTCTGCCCCGTAATCGGCTTAGCGATTCTCCCCGCATAAAATAGAGTTCGGTGAAAGAGGGAGAGGCGTTTTTCGTGTACGATTCCTGGCGGCATGTTCGTATTCACTTGTGGCAATCCCCAGTATGATCCGTCGCGGTCGCGGCCCCTGTGCTTGGTCCAGGATGCCGGAGGAGTCCACGATTTCTACTGCTTCCAGGGGAAACTGACAAAGACTCGCGATGTGTTTTGGTAAGAATGTTTGTCAAGCAACACACCGGGAAAATCCAAAAGACGAGTTCTCGGTCAAAGTTCTTGTAGCGAGAGAGTGCAAGAAGCGGATCATTATTACTTCCTAAACAGTGAAGAACATCCCTTTTTGTAAACGAGGGTAAAGAACTTAATGGGGGGGATTTATAAAACAGCACGCAGAATCTGTTCAGCGGTATGAACGTGCTTCCCAAACATTTTCATCATTACTTGTTACGTCCGACTTCGGCTTAATATCGGTGTACTACACCATGATGGTTGTGGGTGCCGGAGCTGCTTGCACCGCCAGAAACACCTACCTGGACACTCATGTCGCCCCGGCTCGAAGCCCCCGTCGCTGTGTACCAACCGCTTCTATCCAGGCCGAGGAGGATCAGGCCTAGTTCTGAAATAAAGCTCAGAGACGTTTTCTACACAAACTCCGCGACTCTCGTTGCAACCTCAACCCCCACCACCATCATCACATGCCTGGCCTGCATGCCCAACCACACTGATGGTTGACTGTGTCTCATTAGAGGCTTGTCAGCACAGAAAGATCCTACGTGTCGGTTATCATGCTCAGCGCTGAGCTGGTACCCCGCCAGCCTGCACGTTGTTCACGGTCTATTCCGTATTTCAGTAAAGTTACAAGTTTACAGACGATTGTTGTATATTAGGCACAATATATATATATATAAGTTAGGTGGGTCCATAAACGTATAATATATATATATAGTATATTATGATATATATATATACGTATCCTTTGTATATATTTTTTATGAAACATATGTAATATGTAAGTACAAATAATTAATACAGTGTAACATAGTATTAGGATTCTTGCAATAGGTTAAATTTTTTTATAAATACATTTATAACCTTGAGGTTTTATTGATTAACATAAAAACGCTTTATTTTCCTTTAAAATCTTTATTTAAATGTGAGACTTCCTGAAACGTTAATTTTTTCTAAACATTATTTTATTACATTATTTGAAAGCAAGAGTAAAGTTTTACATACGATTTTTAAAATACACGGTTTTTACGTTTCTCCATCACATTTGGTCATACCATGATTAGATACTTAGAGGCTTTTCAATAGTTTGTCACAATTTCGTACACGACTCGATGTGAAAATGATTAAGGATACAAATGAGGACCAAGGAATTAAGGATAAACATAACAAAATAATCTTTAACTAAGATTATATCTGTCACTATTCAGAGTATAAGAACATATTCTTCAATGGATTTTTGGTGAGTGTTTATAGGTTTTTTTGTTATGGTATAAAATGTTTTAGTTACAGTTATGCCTCTGTTTTCCCGGAGGACAAACATCTTCAGCAATGCATGTCTGCTCCCACATTGCAGAGACGGACGAAAAGCCAAGAACGTAGCCAGGAAAAAAATGGGGGGGGGGGGTAATCCAGACTACTGATATTTAATACCTGTACGTGGACAGAGAGTAAGCTCCGATTCTGTTCCTTAAAAAAGTTTCTTGACCCGTTTCTTTGTTGAGAACGATGTTTCAACAGTACATTGGTCAGTAATACTGAATTATGTAAAATAATAATAACCGTTTTACTATTACAAAAAAATAATATTTTTGAGAAATGGACCACCTTTCTGACTATGACTCTTTAGACTAAAAGTTCTTTAAAGATGGCGGGCCATTTCGAAGTAAAAAAGTGTTTTAGAATTTCTCAGGTCATTTACAAAAATATTTGTTTCAAGAAAAACAGTTTTTAATATAGCTTTCTTCAGATTATAGGCGTACAAAGTGTATCTAGTTACACAAACAATAGCGCCATTGCGGGAATAATTGTGAAACCCGATAAAAACTACCGTGTGCCTTAATAGATTCTATGCCAAAACTTGATACAATAGACAGTATTTTTGTACATAGCTTAGACGAGTTTTGGTTAGACCCAACAACAATAAGGAGTTTTTCAACGATGGCAGCCAATTCAAAGCCCCTACATAAAAATATACAATGTCTGTTCGGTGCCAGTCGTCTTTTCCCATGTTGTGTAGAGGCAAAACCAGAGGATTTAGCTCAAAATCCACTGCCAAATTGTTAAAGAATTTTTAAAATTTTCCCCCTTACAAAAAAGGCACAGTCATTTTTTGTTGTATCCCCAAAGGGTTAAGCCACAAAACACCCCCCAAAGGGACAAAACTTTATTAAAATCCAGAAAAAAATTTTAATAATACGGTACTTTTGTTTCCAGGGTTTAACCCCCCCCTTTCCAAATTTTTAAACTTATCAGTTGAACCCTCTTACCCAAAGAAGTTTTAATATAAAAGAACAAACTGATAGTGTACCTTTTTTGGGTGAGAAACATGGACTAAGCAAAAATTTTTTCCCAAAATTTAAAATTTTTAATATACCGGGGAAAAGTGGGTTGCCCCTTTGGGGAAACCTCTAAGTTTTCCGTCCCCACAGCGATTTTTAAAAAGGAAAACTTTTTTGGGAAAAACCTGATAAAAATTTAAAACCCGGGAAGGCGGGGAAATTTTTATCAGCCCAAAAAAAATGGTCATAGTGTTTTATTTCATCAAGAAGATTCGGGGACAGGCAAGGTTACCGGAGGGTTTAAAGAACAGGGGTTCTGTTCTTGAGGGAGCTAAATATATTAATTTTTACAAAAAAAAACCAGGGGGGAAAATTTGGGTTTATTTTAAGAGTTGCGTTTTTTTCCCATGTTTAACTTAACCCCCGGGGGGTTTTAAAAATTTTTTTAGAGAAATTTTAAAACCCGATGCAAGGGAAATAAAAAATTTTCAAAAAAGTCGGCCAAAAAATTTGTATAGGGAATTTTTTAACTAGTTTAAAAAGGACCCTTCTCCCCACTAATACGCCCTACTTTAGGTGTCACTGTCTTTCCACCACTTTTTTCCCATAGGTTTAAGTTTAAAAAATAATTTACAGCTTCAATTTTTTGGGTTCAGTGAATCTGCTTTCTTGTGTTGATAAAAGGGGGCATTTTTTATTTTAGTTTCTATATCTTCTTTGTTTTTGAAAAATTTTTAGGCAAAACCCTAAAGGGACATTTTTTCACGAAAAGGAAAAAAAAAATACTTTCCGGGGTAAAATTGGGGATTTATGTTTGAGTTACCTTTTTAAAAGTTCTTTGTCTGGCCCAAGTTAAAAGGGTTTTTTCCCTTGGGGGGATTTACCCCGGCACGCTTTAAGTGCTTAGATTGTTTTTTTTAAAGACAGTCTTTTTTTTTTTTAGACAAGGGGTTTTTTGAGTTTTTTTCTAAGGGAAAACTTTACAAAAATTTTCTTGTTTGAACAAATGAAAATTTAAAAAAAAACTATCTTTTATTCTTTTTCTTTTTGATCCCCTTAAAAAAAATTTTCCCCAAAGTAATTTTTAAATTAAATGAAAAAAAATTAAAAAGTATTTTGTTTTAAAAAAACTTAAAAAGTAAATGAAATAAATTTAAGGACATGGGGTTAGTCTTTTTTCAAATATTTATCGAGCACAAAAATATTTACATAAAATTTTAATTTTTAATTTTTTTGCATAGGTCGCCCCTTTTGTGGTTAATTTTTATATTATACTATGATATTGTATTATATATTTATAATTTTTTATAAAATATTTATGTAGACAAATATTTCCCCTTTTTCTAAAGTTTGCATTTGAAAAAAATTTACTGTCATACCCCGTTTGATTTTTTTTAAAAAAATTTTTTCCCATATTCGCCCTTTTTTGTCATTCGTTTTTGTGTGTGTATGATTGCATTTGGTTTCGTTCATGTGGTTTTTTATTTTTGGGGTAAAAAAAAACTCGGGTGCAAAAGAAAATCTTTAAAATATTGAAAAAAAAAGCCTATTGTATATCTAAATTTCTTTTTTTCGAAAAAAATTTTAAATTTGGGAGCAAATGGTAAACGGGCCTGAACAAAAATATTTTTTTGTCATAGTTGACTTTCCAAATTCCACATTGCACGAGGGATATCTCGGACGGACAAAAGGGGAAGCTGTGTCTTGTAGTGCTTTGGTTCTGTTCCAGGGGCCCCACCCCCCCTCAGCTGCTCAAATCACCCCCATAAACCCCCCGGAGGGGGGTCTTGTTCTGCCCCCCCCGTCCGATCTTTTCCCCCTCCCAAAAAACCCCGGGGGAAGCGCTGTCTTGACCGTGACTGTCGGTCGTGGGTCTTCGTCGGGCAAAAAACGTCTTTGGTTCATGATCGACAAGAAAAAATTTGGGGGCAAACGAAATTTTTCATTTTAAAAATTTCCCAAAAAGGCTCATTAAAAAACTTTTTTGAAAACAAAATTTTTCTATTGAGGTAGGCGGTTTTTAAAAATTTGGTTTTTTAGTTGGATTGATTTTTTTTTTAAAAT
>NW_025786653.1:0-16203 GCF_021130785.1 Homalodisca vitripennis
TTTTTTTACCGGCCGCCCAAAATTTTTAATGGGAAACGGGCCCCGATCAGCTGTTGGGGTGGCCAGGCCCCTTCCCTCATTCATTCACAAAGGGAATTTGGCGGCCGGTAAAAAAAACCCCCGGTAAAAAATTGATCGTCCAAAATCGGTTGTGTGCAATACCAAAAGGGTTTTTTAAATCTGAGGGGAATGAGCTTTGTTGCTATGATTCCTTACAAATAAATCACTGTTTTGGCTGAGCGTTTTGGTGAGGACAGGTAAAGGTTACCCTTCCCAAAAATTTTAAAATAAAAAAAACTTAGAAACATTACAAAAATTTCAAAAAGTGTATAATAATAAATGAGACAACCCCACAATCCTTTGGACTTTCTTTTTTAAAACCTTTTTTTTAAACCCTCTCAAGTCTAAGTAATAAAGAAGAAATATTCAAGAAGGATGGTTTATTTCCCAATTTAATTTTTGAATGGTCTAAAGGGTTGTTGAATAGAATAAAAGAAGAATAGATAAATTTAAAAAAAATTTAAAAAAATTTTGTAAGAACTTTGATTTTTGGGTTTAAAATTTGGGGACTCCACGTATACTTGTAAAAGATGCCTTAAAAAACTCTAACTTTTTTTTTGTGTAATTACTGGAATTTTACATCTAATACGTTTTTAGTTTTAAAAAATTCAAATTTTATAAGTTGACTATTTGAGTCCAAACAAAGTTGTATCTCTATAGTAAACCTTGGGTTATTTGCGAAATAAAAACTTTTATAAAAAAAACAATGAAGGAAAATTTGAAATTTTTCACCAATTTTTTCTAGTTAAGGCCGAGAAAAATTTTCACTGAGAACACACATTTTTTATTACTTTGTCTTTTTTGATAAAATTTAATAATTTTAAAAAGTAAAATAATCTTTTTAAAGCGGTGATACATTCTTTAAAATAAAAACAATTTAAAAAAATTTTTTGGTTTCAAATAAATTTTTTAAAAAAAAATTTTTTTATGCAAAACAAAAAACCCTTGAATGATTTATTTAGAAAAAAATTTTTTGTTGTTTGATGCCAAAAAACTGGTAATTTATTTACGACTTCAATCAAATTATAATTTCAGTAGGTGGGTACTTATTGTTAATTTAATTTTACTGTTTTTTTTAAATCGGCCCCCAACAAAGTTTCAATTAATTTGGAAGAATATTTAACATTTTATTCTTAAATACTGTAAAACAGATTTTGAATTCCGTGTAATTCTTCCTTTTGCTATATAATTCCTCGCATTATAGAATTTCCTTTTTAACCCTTTTGAAATCCCAAGATTTTTGTGTGGGGGTCCAGCCAGATTCCCAGCTCTTGGCGCTGGAGTATCTGCAACCAGTCCCCCCGAGCTACAATTTTACTAGAAATGTATATGTTAGCTAAAAATTGCATAGAATTTTTATTTATTGATTGAAAATTCATGTAGTTTTTTCATTGTTTTACTCCCCAAAGTACAACTCCTATTGCATGCATTAAACAAAACCTTTGTAATCATGCACACAAAGTTTTTTGTAAAAAAAATTTGTTACTTACCTAACAATTCCTAAATTTTTTGCTTTTTTTTCCAATGGTAAGAAGTAGCCTCAACAAATTCCTAGGTCAAAAACACTACGTTTTTCTATTGGACACATATAAATGCAGTAGAACCAAAGTTTCCATTGAAATATATTTATAAATAGCTGAGATAAAATCGAAAGAAAATAAGATGTAATCACACACTTTTTGGTTCCGTTGGAGCAAGAACAATGCACAAAAAAAACAGGTTTAAAAAGTACTAAAACATACAAAGTTATTATACTTCAGTATAAAATTATTAAACTGTAAACGAAGCCAAATAAAGACTTATATTGATTTTGAATTTTGGAAATAATAATAAGATAATAATAATAATAATTTAATTTTGCCGTTTAAGCAGGGAAGCATTGACAAAGGTCATAATTCACATGTAAATACATACAAGCATGTCAAGTACAACTAAGTCCTAATTAAAATTATAACACTATAACAAAAACTTGAATAATAATAATTCAAAAGTCTCTATGATAATTCCAAAATTAAAAAAATACGTCAATGGAATAAAAGGGATTATTAATCAGCCATTTATACAACTTTTTACAAAGGTTTTCTCAGGATATTTAATGATTAAAGTTTTGTAATATATTATAAATTTTTAGTGAAAAAAGATGACAATGTGGCCTATTTCAATGATTTAGTCAATCTACAAGAATTAATGATTGAACTGGTTTTTAGATCTTGTGTCATAACTTATGAACTGCTTGGTTTTCGAAGCATATCTGAGTTTTTAAAAACATACAGGATCAAGTCAAAGATAATACACATTGATCACTGTAGGAATATTTAAGCTTACAAAATATGGTGTTTACAATGTTCTAAGGGCCCTGCATACAGAAATGTTTCTGACAGCCTTTTTTCTGTAACACGAGAATTTCCTCTATCCTACTGCAGTTTCCAAACAGAATTATTTCCGTTATCGGAATACCGATTGAAAAATTGCAAAGTACACTGATCTAATGTAATTTTGATTAATGCAATAAGTTAACCGCCTTTAATAAAAATAATTACTCGAGATAATTTTAATACCTTAAAATAATCCCAAAATGTGGTCCCCAAGTAAGATTCTTGTCAACATAAATTCCTAGAAACTTTACGTTAGTAGAAGGGTTTATCTTTTAGAAAAAGTTTTTCATTAAATTTTCTCAAGAAGAAAATGAGATTTTTGTGTTTTTTTTTCTTCGTTTAAATGGAATCCATTCGACATGAACCATTCAGTAAGCCTCTTTTTAATGTATTTAGACAAAGAGATCTAAGTTCTTCAAGGTTTTTATTTGAAATTTAAAAATGTAGTGTCGTCAGCATACATATAGGTTTTACCTTCAACCGAATTTTGGAAGATTCGTTAATACTAATTAAAAAAAGGAGCGGCCCCCAGTAACAGAGCCCTGAGGTACAAACCGTATGAGACCACTAAGCTCCTTGGACCATTCGCCATCTATACAAACCTTTTGTTTTCGATGGCTAAGGTTATGCTTTAAAAAAAACTTAATTGTGGACCCTGAAACACCATAGTAGTTTCAATTTCAATAACAGTTCTGAATGATTTACACATTCAAAAGCCTTGCCTCAGGTCACTAAGGGTGGCCTGAGCAAAAGCCTTTTCCTCAAAAGCTGATAGCACCATCATGCACCAACATATCTACAGCGTCCCAATAGTAGATTTCACCTTTCTAAATCCAAATTGAGAATTACTTAAAAATTTGTTTTCCTTCAAAAATACGCATTTATCTGGTCATAAACCAACATTTCAAATATTTTGGATAAAATGGGAATAATAATCGAAATTGGGCGATAACTCTGCGGCTTGTCCTTGGGCCCCTTCCTTAAAAACCGGACATATCCGACTTAACTTCAAACTCGTCAGGAAAAATTACTTCCCTTCCACAAGACATAAGTTAAAAGCTTAAGACAAAGGACTTGCAATGGATTTTATTAAATTTTTTTAAAAGGTTATAGGACCATTATATAAATGTCACAACTATTTGAGTTTTTAAGACTGCTGGCTAATGGTAATTACTTCATTCGGAGTAATTGGCTCGCCATGCAAAATATTTTGATACTATCACTGGCAAATTTTTAATAAGCTCCTTCTGACCATATCTAGGGCAGGCCCATTTTATTTCTTTATTTCATTTACAGAATTGATGTAGGAATTATTGAATGAATCAGGTGAAATTTCCCAATGTTAGAATTATTTACAAAAATACTGCATTTTTCCATTTATCTTTTATTATTTTCCAGGCAAGTTTTACATTTGTTGCTGCTATTCTTTATTATTTTGTATTATGAGTTAATTTTGCATTTTTTAACTGATTGTTTATAATGTTTCTTCAGGTTCTAAAAAAGCTTTTATTTTCAGGTTCTATAGTTAGGCCGATTTAGAATTATTTAACTATATACCATTCAAAAAATAATAATCTTTTATTTATGTCAGCTAGATCAATAGTATACCAATTATGTTTTAAATTTACTGATAAATTATTCTGGTTTACATTTTTTAGTTTGGCAAAATATTGGAAATTGTCTATTAGCATTTTAAAAAAAAATTTGAAAAGCACTGAGAGCAGTAGGATTATTCATACTTCAATATGCCATCCCACTGATACATGTTTAGTTTGTCTGTCACGTGTGCCCAGGCATTATTAGAAACAAATAATATGTAATAACCTGACAGAATCTGGACTATTTTTCCGCTCAATTGTTATTTTTCTCTTTACTGAACCAAAAGGTGCATGTATTATGAGACCATTGGTGGTCAGAGAAAGGAAAGTTAGAAAATGTCACAATCTATTTTAAATTTCCCTCTGGTAATTTACTAGAACATTGTCCCAGCACAATTAGCACGTTCGGCCTCCCCCTCTGGTTGCCTTTATTGTTTTATGTAATAAAAAATCATGCTGGCGCATGACATTACAAAACTGTTTTGACATGTTTATTTAGTTTTGGTTGACCGTCAAAATTAAAATTAAAGTACCCCCCCTATGATAGATGTTAAAATTTGGGCAGCTAGCTAAGAAAGAGAGCAACTTGTCAAAGATTTTACAAGAAGATATTTGGGGTTTCCGGGATGTGAGTGATAAAGTGACACTATTATAAGTATTACACTAAACAATAAAAAGTGCAGCTGCCTCAAAGTTTACTTCTGGAAAACAAATTGATTTACATCACCTGTCCTCATTGGACATCATTGCCGGGTAAAAATCAACGACCCTCCGCGAATGTGGTTTGACCCCGACAGAAAAATCGCTGACACAGGATATAACCATCAGGTGCAGCTAGTTTAATTTCCTTCCTCCTCTTTGAGCCAGTGTTTCACACAAACCTACCACAAAAATATTTTTATCAGTTTAAAAAGCTATCCAAAATTGAAATTTTATTTTTTAGACCCTTGAATATTTAAAAACAAAACAACTGGAATTTGACCCGTTACAGTTATAGACAGTATTCAGATTAGTATTAGTATGTTTTTTTTTGTTTTTACTTGTGTTTTGGTTACCGTCTTTAAACCTAAGCATAATTTATTTCTATGCGGGTCATACTCCTAAAAAATCTATATTTAAAGGCGTATATTAAGTGATACTATTTTAATGTTTTATAACACTTATTTCTTATAAAAAAATTTGTGTGGTGTGTAAACACTAACACTTATGGAGGGGGAAGCATTTTGTGTGTAGGGGGCCTTTCTTCACATTTCGCGGCAAGTGTAACTTGACTTTTTCCCTTTTACCACCCCCAATAGTACTGGCTGCACTACACCCACAGGCAATTTTTATGCTTTTTATCAGGAAATTTTTTTTCAAAATACAAGGATAATTTAAACAGCGTCCCCTCCACCTTGTTCTTCTTGAAAAATGTTATTGATGTTAATAAAAAGTCATCAATAGTTACTGTAACTTTGTAGGCCGGTTTCATTATTAGTACTCTGATATAATAATTGGTAGTTATACTGCAATTTATTATATTAAAACATTTTTTTTTCCCGAACGTCCTAGAAAATTGGACGTTGGGGATCATACGCAATTTGTCACGTGACGTCCCCTAAAAATAGGACCTTTGGGAATTGTACGCCGATTTCATGGGACTCCATAGAAAATAGGACGGGATTCGAAAAGGGTTAATTTTGTTATTGTTTTTATTTTAGTAGTTTTTATTATTTGTTCTCGTTATTTCGTGATACCGATTATTCACACCATATCACGAGTGGCCATATTTTAAAAGTACTGTTTTTAAATAAATAACTTTATATATGTTATTTTAACAACTAAAAGATGAGGTTAATACAACTGTATTAAATCAATGAATCAAAAATAATCTGCTAAATCATGGCGATGCATCTCTGAAATATTTATAGGAATAAGTACTAAATTATTTTTAAACTTAATAGGTTTTTTTTGGTCTCATTTGTAAATGAAATCACTTCTTTCTAAAAATAAGTCTATAATAAATGTAACAAGTGCTCTACAATTTGTTTAGTGAATTTTCTTTGTGATATAATAGCTTACACTATGACTGTTAAAAAGAAAACACAGAGTCAGACCACAAATCAGCTGATGACACATGATATACATACGATTGTGCGTAAATAAGAGGGGAGCTCAGAGAGGTCCGCAATCACATCCACAAAATTTTGAAAAGATAATTAATATTGCACCCATTAATATTGTTTTCAGCTAGACCACATTTATGAGATCTTTAAGCTCAAAAATCAAACAGTGGAGGATTTCCCAGTCCATATTTATAGAAGTGTATTTTATAACTTCCTATACCAGCCAGTAAGTCACCCCTTCCCCGAAATAATTTTTTATATACAACACTGTTACCATAATATTTTATCATACTCTGATCTATTGAAAAACATGATCTTCACCTGCCAGTTTTATACAAGCTAGTTTCGTACACTACTTTATAACTATTAATAATACTACAAAACTTTTTTGTATAAAAATAATTAATGAATACAATTAAGAACTTCATGTGAATGTAAAGTTTTAGCTCTAGTTTCACCTCCCTCCTAGTGCAGTGTTTGAAATCTTAATGCTTTCGCAGACTCGACCTCCTAGAATCCCTGGAGTCATGTTCGTCTGAAGAGAATCAAAACGAGACAATGATAATACCTCAACATCTAGTATTACACTATAAATTTGTAGTCTAGGGGTCTCTGATGTCAAAATGATGTAGGCTAAAGAGTTTGTTTAGAGCTTCTTCGACACTGAGCATTTTTATCTCTTCAAACAAACATGACTCCCAGATTCCACATGTCAAGCTTGTGACAGTATCAGAATTTCAGACACTGCACTAAGAGGAAGGTGAACTGAAGCATAATAAGAAGAAGAATAAATTTAATTTCTTCAGGATACCATAACTATATACAGTAGTTATCAGAGCCGTGAAAAAAAAAAAAAAACAAAACAAAACATAAACTCTCCCAGGTCTGACCTTAATGAAGAAAAAAAATATCAAATTATACAAACTAAAAAAACTTTGTCCAAATTGTTCAGTCTTAATCTACTATGTAACATTACACGCAACTAAACAATATTGAATGTTTAATTAAAGTAACATCAGATAAAAGCTAACCCAAAATACACAACTAGAGGAATAAAAAACCTAATAACATTTTTAATATGTACATATAAAACAATATTTTTAAATCCTGAGAAAATTTAGAGGGCCTCCAAGGCAAAGGCCTTGTTTAGAGGACAAACCGTGGTAAATATATTTATCTAAAAACTAAACAAAAAATAAAAAGTTCAGACAGTTAAATTTAAAAAGAAAAAAGTCCCCTATAAGCTAGTTTTATTGAAATTTTTGTAGATCGCGATGTGTAAGATAATACATCTCAACTGGAATCTATTGTCGAGGGTAAAAAGTTTTGTGGACCAATGGCTTGGGAAAATTAATGAAAAATTTAATTTCATTTATTCCATGAACCTCCAATTAAAGACCTCAATGTCGCAGGAAAGAAAAACAACCAGTTGTTTTTAATGTCTTCAAAAAAAACAGAATTATTGGACTCTATTTAAATTTTATTTCATTAGGAATTTTTGTTAAATTATTTCTTGGGGCTAGGAAAAAAAGTAAGTTTGTAGTATAAAAAATGTTTTTTTGTGGTTTTAGGTGGTTCTAAATAGTTATTTTGGCATTGTGGCGAAGTTTAATAAACCTATAACTCATTAATGTCATACCATTCCGGTAGGTTTCCACTCGTTATCATAGATACGAACTTTAAAGTTTTTGTAGCACAAACATAAATCTTCAGAGGTAAAATATTAAAGGCTGACAAATAGAGGAGAATGAGGTTTTCAGTTTTTAGGTTTGGTTTTACTATAAATTTCTAGCTATAAAATGTTTTTTGAAGTTTCAAAATAGGCTGTAGCTTATTGTCTTGTAAGTGCCTTCCCCAAAAAAACACGAAAATACCATAGGTCTAGGAAAAAACCGAGCTGTTTTTGACGCAATGAAAAATAAAAAAGAACGTAAATATCTCTTTGTCACAAAAATATTCCTCAGAAAATAAAAAGAACTCGTAAATAATTTTTTTGAAATTTAGTATTTCAATACTAATGATGTGGTTATTCCAGTTTTAATTTCCTCTGTCTAACACTACGCCCTATGATATTTAAACTTCACCTATGCTTCTGCAAATCCGGTTTACAAGATAAATTGCAAATAGTAATTATTGCAAAGACAGATTAAAATACACATTGTATAAATAAGTTGCCAACCACGTAGCGGTCAAAAGAACACTTGAACCTTCTTAAAACTAAAAATTAAATATAACTTGTCTTCTCAGGGCTAGAGAACGCCAATTCTTGTTTTTACAAAAACCACCAACTGTTAAGGCAGCTATTGGGGGGGGAGAATATGTTCAGACCATTTCATGATGCAAGGGCTGCTATATCATCCCCAGCCTGGGAGCTGGAATAACACAACAAGCAGTGTCGTCAGCAAAACGAAGTTATACACTACCACTGAAGAACTAGCATTACAAAGATCATTGTATGTAAATTAAGAAAAGAGTAGCGGCCTAAAACTGAGATCCCTTGAGGTACACAACCACCACTCATAATTTCACGGCCATTTTCACTGAAAACTCCATTAATTTTTACACACTGTCTTCTAGATTTTAAATAATCTTGAAACCAATTATAAAACAACCCTCCCCTTATCCCCACAGAGGCGAGCAAAACATGTTTTCCCCAAATAAATATTCCGTAGATCAACAGTGTACAAAGGACTTTTGTTTATGTCCAAAAACAGGCCCACTGAAACGATGTTTTGTTTTGGTCAAGTTCCCTCAGATCAATTCAATACCAAATGAAATTTAAAAAAGTGTAGTTTCGGTGCTCGACGGCGCCTCTCTGAACCCATTACTTAGATTGCGAACTAAAAAACTTATCCGTCAAAGTGCGAGGAAATTAATCAATTTTTCGCTTCATAAATTTTGTCTCTCTAAGACCTTAGATATGGTAGAAACCAAAGAGATAGGGCGGAGAGGCGTGTGCTCACAGAATTGGTTGAGGGGCCTTTCTTGTGTAATCGGAATAAACAAACTGCTGACTTCTCAATTATTTTTTCCTGGAAAAACTCCTGTATTGAAAACTTAAAAGTTTACTTATAAATAAAAGAACATAACAAATTTTAGGAAATGGTGTGTTTTTAAATTAAAAAGTTGAACTAATTCCGTCTAAATGCCGGGAGACATTGCTTGCCAGTTCTTTAATGAGTTGACAAGCGTCTCTAGGCAGGTCCTGTAAAAGAGTTACAGGTTTCCAGAAACATAGAACGCATTTCGTAATTCCTTAGGGAATGACCCGGGCATAAGGCAAAAAGTCATCTCACAATTTGTCCGGTTCTTCAAATACTTGTCCGGCTAAGCTATCAAAAACAACAACGCTATGTTAGGGAAAAAAGATTGTTGGAATTTAATCAACGCTATGTATTTTTAGTGAGTCTCTAGAGTAAAAATTTTCATTTTGTCCTATTTCCAATGAATAGATCCATTTGTTTACGTTTTTTGACGCAGTGTATTTCATTTAAAAAATATTCCCGCGATAGGTTTGTTTTGGGTTACCTTTGCTTTTTTCTTCAAACAGGATTTTTATAATAAGCATTTTTTAGGAGTCTTTTTATGTCTTTGTTCAGTTTATTTCGAAAGCGAGATGAAAAAAAGATATTAAACCGTGTCACCTTGTCTGGTGTTCTGTAGCTTTGTTTTGAAAATCTCTTAAAAAACAGTTTATTTCTAAATATGATATTACGCTTACAGATTCCATCGTTTGATCCAAAGGTTTCCAACTTAACAACACTTTATTTACTTAGTTCGAATTTTTCATCAGTCTTTACTTGCACTAAATCCGCCCAACTTGCAACAAATCAATTAAAACTTGAGTCAAAAGCATCAGACGCGTTTTCGCGTATCCATACAGGGGTGGGGTGACTTGTGCCCATGGTTCAGTTTTGGGTCCGAGAACATCGTTAAGTGAATATTTAGTAGTTGAATGCGGTAGTTGTTTAACTTGTGCTAGTCAGCATTTTCGAGGACGGCGGGTGAGGAGGGGGTGCCCCCCCTCCAACCCACCCCCCAACCACGAGCTGTCTAGCGAGTGGTCGGTTATGTGACTGCATGCTCTACCGCAGCACTGATCATTGTCTTTAGTCCTTTGCAGGCAAGTTTAACATGAAACATGAATCAAGGGGGGCATGTGGGCTCAGACACGCTCTGCAATTCTTGGGTAGGCGTCATTGATCATCGACGTTCAAATCCATGACTAGCCATCAAGCAGGTTATCCGTAATCGTCTACTGCACTACTATTGATTAGTGAAATTAAATGTTCATGTCACCGAAGTTATACAAGAGACAACACTTCTTTTTTGAATTTTAGTTCATTTTCTAAAAAAAGTGTTTTGTAAGTCTCAGATAAAACAAACGCAGGGAATAGAATAATGTTTGCACTACCTGTATATAGCCATGAAAAAACCATTCCATGATGAATCAATTTTAACGTAGAAACGATAAAGAGCATCTGCTGTTTTGAACAATAAATTTAGTAAAGTTGTAAATAAAATTTTACACTTTTTTAACAAACGAGTCAATGAAACATAGACAGCGACTCCCCAACCAGCCTCTATATTTATTATTACATTTTAAAAATAGACGTAATTAAAGGCCATTAATTTGGTATAAACAGATTACGCTTCGGAATCTTTAATCCATATCCTCGGAAAGGAATATAAAATCGGGTCGTCTTTTTATAAGAAGATAGGTGTACTAGCAGGCTATCAAAGTTATCGCCTCATAGCTTGCGAATATTTTTGATGAATAACCATAAAAAGTTCTAGGTCGAAACAATTTATCTCTTCAAAACTAGTATCATTAATTAATGTTCAATTTTTTATTTATTATTAATATAAAATTTTGGACTTTCGCGAGGTGAGATAGAGAGAAGAATTAAAGGGGACTAAAATTATTACGAATACATGTCACACAAAAATTCCATAATTAATTTTCATCAATTAAGCACAAGCCAAATTAAAGTTATGGAATCATCAATAATTAAATACATACTTACAATACAACGAAATAGTAACTAAAGCCTTTCAAGTCCACCTGGTTACAATAGCTATGTAGTGAACAAGGTGGGCATTGTCCCTCCGGTTTTCTTGCAGGAAAACTTTTTCCTCCCCTGGTGCCGACACATACTTGTACCCTTTGTCCTTTTTCGCCGCTGACGACTGAGTCGAGCGCATACAAACACCTCCTCCTTAGAAGGTGTCAGTGACGTCGTTGAGAGTGTAGATTGTTGGAAGGTCCCATAGCCATTATCCAAGATGGCCGCGATTGAGAGATCCCCTCTTCTGATGGCTTTCCTCTTCTGGAAGTTCCTCCTTGTCAAGCCGACGGACAAAACTTCACGGAATGATGCCGACGGGGTCCCTCTATGCGACGTCCGCATCAATTCTTCTTGCCCCAGAAGGCGGTGAACAAGCGGTCGATCATGGCGTGGGGCGTTGATGTCCATGTTAAAAACCCTTTCCTTCCTCCCCAACTTTAACCAACGATGGTCAACCAACGTCGTCGTACGAGTCTCTGTAGGCTCCTCAGGATTGCCCTGGATACTCGAGATGCAGTTCCTCCTGGAGTAACATGCTCTTGTTCCTCAACGCGGGTCTCCTGCAAAAGCAGCAATCCACTCAATTCCTCAACGCTTCTTAATTCCTCGCTGCCTCCAACTACTGTCTCCATCCCTTCCCTATACTTATTCTTCATTTCATCTCACCCCTGTCCTCCTCAACAATAGCAGCAGCTTTCGGGCGAGCTTGGTGTCCAATGGCTCTCATGTGATTTATTGAAGTCGAGGCAATTGATTATTGGGTCTTTCTGGTCAGATTTTATTTCATTAGATTGCCTGCATGACATCTTCAAGTGACAGTTTACCTTGCTCAGAACTCACCTGTACTCTTCCCCAGTGCTCTATACTGCGACGTCGGATTGCTAGTCACATGGGTTGCACCTCCAGGCGATGTCCTGCCATTAGTGAGAGTCTCGATATCCACCTTTGCTCGGGATGTTAACACAGTTTTTCCATGAGAAAACAAACGCCCACACAGTCAGTCACAGCTACACACAACCTTTAGGTGTTTACCGGTGACGGCCTAATCACACAAACGCCACAACTTCGACATAATTAACAAATAAACAAACAAATTAATAAAAATATAGACCAAATTTGCGAAATTTAAAATCTTCGTACCACCAAGTGATTCGCACTAACTACAGATATTTAAGCGGCACCACGACCAACCTGCCAGTATCGCGAACTTTAAAAACCCTATGCAAAGGGACACAGAGAGAGATAAAGAGCTGAGCCGATCCGCACGTGGCCTTGAACTCGTGAACCATGCACGTCAACATTCACAATTGAATTACAACCCTCCCCAAAACCATAGCTTACTGTTATGTGTGCAAAGAACTTCGTGTCATTGTTTTTGGATAATAGATTTAGATAAGAAGGCGGGTGTCCTCTATTAACACAAATTTGGAGGAATATTTTTGGGAGGAGGAGTAGAAATTAATTTTTGAAATATAATACTAAAATCTGTCACGTTTGTTATTTTAGGTGGGCAGATAGTACAGCATGTCCCGGCACCTCGGTGAGTGATGGAGTTTGAATTAGAAAATTTAAAATCATCCGCATTTTGTTTCAGTCCTTTCTAACACATGTTGTTTTGGGAAAGCCTACTGTTTGCTTGTCCTTCCAAGATTGCTCTTTTCAGTTCAAATGTTAATAGAACAAAGACAAGTATGACCATTGTATACTGCTAAGGAAATAATAATCTGAGAGAATTTATTAGCTATTGTTGAAAATGTAATATTAGCAGTTTTTAACCAAATTTTAAATATTTCACAACCTATAGTTAGAGGATTTAATTTCATGAACATTAGATTTGATTATAAGCATGTAAACCAACTGATTAGTGTAATTTTGGATTGTGGAATCATATTGCTAGAAGTGATTAATAACATTACATACTTAAAGGCACACTATTATCAAAAATTATGGTACCCTAGGCTATTGTGGGTTAGTTACAATTTCAGATACAGGCTGTGTCCCTTAAAAACCCTGCATTCCCACCCCCCCCCCCCACAGTTGGGTATTGATATCTAAAAAATTAAACAGAGAAATCTGTCACACATGCATACAGACTTACAGCATCAGGGTCCAGTCCACTATTTTATAAATCTTTGTAAATGTATTTCAGTTCCTAACGAAAAGCAAGCTAGTAGGTTTACATATGTAAATACAATCACCAGGTATAATTTTATTATGTGGGAAAAGTTTAAAAAATAACACACAGTTAAACATAAAATATATTCCATTTATTAATATTGTGAGATTCGCAAATCGCCAATCGAAGTGGCCAAGCAACATGAAGCGACAATGTGGGTTAGTGATTGGCTGCCGACAAACACTATATAGTCAGGTATGATTTTGTGCTGGTAGGTAAATGTATAAAATTATTCTTAAAAAGTTTTAAGTTTGATGTGTAAACTTTTTTGCTGATTAGAGCGAATTTTTAAGACAATAACAAATGTGTTAAAAGATAAATAAATTAATTCTTGTTTGATGTTAATTTGTAGAAATTACATTCCATGATAAGATAAGTCCTCCGTAGTGTATTAGGTTTGAATTAATCAGGGCTAAAAAAAGCCACAGGATTGTCGATCTAGTTGATGAGGTAAAATCAAGCAGTACGGACATTGAAAACTAATCTTCTAGAGTGTCCAGCTGATTAAAAGAGAACACACATACAAGTTTTAGAATATATAATTAGAAATTTTCGATTGCACTGCAATCTTTCTCAACGGTGAGTGGCGCAATGAGAAACATTTGTTCCTGTTCCCAAAAAAAAAAAAAAAATGCTGGGCCAATGGTACAATAATCACAGTCTTCCAGTAACTAGAGTTTTTAAGATTCCACAATGAGTAAAATCAAAATGACTGCAAAATCCCTCTTACAATTTAAGAAGATAGGAATTAACAATACACCAAATTGGTACAAAATTGAAGAAATACCTCCAACCCTAACACCTGGAAAAGTATAATCCCCTCCCCCTCCACTAGCGGGGCCCCTTCAGGCAAGATTTAACAGTTTCCCAGTAGATATTTGGAATATAGTACTCAATTACATTGTCAATAGTTTTATACACTGAATAACAGTGTCCCATATAAAAAGTGAATTGGCACATGCGCGCACTGCGAGTTCCACAAACATTGACCTCTGCAACCGAAGGTGGAAGAAGAACACTAGAACGTTCCTCCTACCCCTGGTTGAGAAACATTGCAGTGGCAGTAAAAAATTTTCATAATTTCGTGTAAAATAAAATGTACTTGTATGTGTTTTTTTTATGGTGCGCAGTGGTACCGCTAGAAGATAGTTTTTCAAAGCAAAGGCTGCTGATTTTATTCTTTTAGTGTGTATTAAATAATAACATGTTATTAACTCAATAGTTAGGATAGTATGACAGGCTCAGCTATTACCAATCTATATCTCTGTACTATTATTTCTCTTCTTTTTCATATTAAAGTGGAGAGCAAAAATGGGACACTTCAATGCCCAACTGGTACATTGTTCAGCAAAGACAGAGTGAGATAACTAAAAACAGGAAAAAAATTTGAAAGAGTTCAGTGTTGCCAAATTGCAGAGGGAAAATTAGTGGTTGGGCTATAACACTGGCAAGACATTTTTAAAATCTCGTTCACCTCTTTTGTTGACAAATAAAACCCAGTGAGCGCATAAAATATCCCACTTGTATTTTAATGATTTTTCTTTTATCAAAAAGAAGAAGACAACAAGTTCTCTTCCAATTATGGTAAAGTTAAGTCTTGTTTTCCTAACCTGATCAATACTCTATCTTGTTAAAACTTAGCTCTTTGAGGGTCTCTTTATATTTTATTTTTAAAGTTAACAAAGTTGTTAAGTTATATTTAATTGCCCTGGATTTCTCATATTTTTTATTCTTATAAGGGCAATTTCTCTGGAGGAAAGCAACATCACTCAGGGGTAATCACGATATTTTCAGCCCATGGATCCTTCCTTCCTAACCACAGTTTGTGATATGATAGCAAAGACCTCTCTCATGTACACTTGGACCTTAACTTGACCTATGCCATCAAGTTTTTCCAGATTGTTAAGAGGTATTGATTAGTTTTTTTTTATTACACTCTTATCACCATTTATATTTTATAATCTAGTTTTTGTTAAAGAAGACTGTTTTACAATCAATAGAAGATGTCTGATTTGTTGTTGTTAAATTACTTCAGGTTACAGTATTACATTACAGTTCTTCTTTGAAATTCTGAATACTACTTAAACAGGTAAGCATAGTGCTTCAGGACCAAAGGCAAATTTTGAGACCATTCAACGCATTCCACACTGAAAATCGAAAACTGACCTTGAAAATAACAGCCCAAAAAGCTCTCTCTAGATAACTCGGGGTGGGGGGGGGGGGGGGGGGGGGAGGCATGAACATCATTAAACATCTTTCGGAAGAGATGAAAAAATGATGAAACTAAGTTTACTGTCATGTACTGACTGGTGCTGTCTTGTGGGACTTTCTCAAAACTTTTTCAGAAATTCGAATGTTAATCATCAACTTTTTACAACTTTTCATGTTATAAACACATTGATAAAGTTGTTGGGGTTTATATATATGTCATTAGTAAAAACTCTCAAACACTAATTGAATTTATAAGTTTTGCTTGTAACACATTAAGTTTAATCCAATTATTCAGTAAAATCCTCCAGCATTGGTCCCAATTAACTATTGAACCAGCGGAATAGTTTGATTTTCGTTACTTACAGATGTTTGCAATGAACTACTCCTCTCTTTGCAGCCCTCTCAACTTCAATTCTAAACATCTTATCTAACCTGCTTTGTTGTAACATAAACGAGTTAATATACCATTATATAGATGGGGAACGTTGTACGGATGTTAGAAAACTGTACAATAGTTAACCCAATTCAGTTTTTGTAAAGGTGGATAACACTTGCATATTTGTTTATGTTTTCCTGCTGTGATAGTATTTTGTGGCACATCTAACAATT